>NW_026690337.1:0-43839 GCF_015227805.2 Hirundo rustica | reverse complement strand
GTCTGTTTCTGTATACAGCAACTCTGAGCTGAAAAATCTACACTGGATTTATAACGTTTCATTTTACTGGTCCCAAGACAGAGCAGATTAATTGGTCAATAATCAATAGCAACAATTATTATTGTCCTTTATCATTATGAAGGTGTAATATATAGAGCTGCATTTAGAAACAAAAGTAAAAGCACCATTGTTAATTCTGGTTTCTTGCTTCTACTTTCAAAAGCCATTTTCCCTTTTTTCATAGATTTTTGCTATGAAATCACATGCTCTAGGAGATAAGCCCTGCTAAAAAGCTCACTGAAGTTATTGCAACACTTTTCTTTGGCCTCAGTGGGAATAAAACCTGTCAGATGCCCTCTTTTTCCAGAATTTCCGTGTTGGAATATCTTAAAAGTATAATAAAGGTTTATAGGAAGAGGATTTTTCTTTCCCTTGTGTGTCTTTCTTATAAGTTCATCTCTTACTCATTCGATTTGGGTCAGATGTGGCTTCATGTTGGGTTTCCAAATATATGCATTTCTTTTCTGTTACATAATTCTGAAGGCCTATACAATTAAAAGTTTTTTGGTTTGGGGGAGGGAGGGGAGAAGGGGGGGTTGGGTTGTTGTTTGTTTTTTTTTTTTTCGGATGAACAGGAATCTTCATTTCAAGATAATGATTTGAAGTAAAAAGAAGTAAAAATACATGGAGCACAATTTTTTCTCCTAAAAATGCAAGCAGAATGTTCTTCTTGAATTAATTTCATCTAAATATCTAATAATGTTTCAACTTATCAACCTTTTAAAACTTTCCATACACTGATCAAGCTTACCGGTAACATGAGTGCGTACAAACTTAATAAATATCTTGGGTAGCCTGCAGAAAACCTGGTTTATTACATACTCAGAAGATCAATTTTTCCATGATCTTGGAGGAATAAAGACTAATACTTATGCAAAATAGCAATCCAATAAAAAGAGGATTATTTTGTTATGTGTGTGCACAGATAGTCATGAGAGCATACAGTCTTACCTATAAGACTGCAGAAGACACATGAAAACAGAATATAAAACACACTGAAATTTACATCAGCTAGATTATTGAACAATTATAAAAGGCAGATAAACATTCTTTATGAGATGACAATTTAAATCTAGTTCCATTTCTAAAAGCTTGTGAAAAGTAGAAAAGAAACAATTCTGAAGTTGCTCCTTCTTAGTCATATTGAATACTTGTCCCTTGACAATAGACCCTTAATAAGGAAAAATAATGAGAATAAAGTATAATAGATTTTTATTTTGCCAAAGTTTAATAGGATAAAGCGAGAATTGAATTGGTTTTAAAGGTTCAATACTTCTCCTTTAATACAAATTTAGATGAGAATATATTAACATAAACTTTTGACCTACTTTAGTTTTCAGTAGAAAATTAGTGTGTGAGTAGCCATTGGAGTGGGCATGATGATTTAAAACTTAACCAAACACAGCAGCCCTATATGGTGATAAAATGTGCAACTGGACTCAAATTAAATTATGGAAAAAGAGTTTTGCTAAAACTTCACTTCAGGCCATAGCTGTAATTTCCACATGATAAATTTAGTTTTTGGTACCTTCTGGATCTAAATATTTTTTTTTTCCTAATTTTAAAATTGTTTTTATAATCACTTCTTTCCATTCCATACATCGATTTATGTATGATTTAGAAATAATGACTCTATCATTTATAAAGATAGAATAAATAATTCTTTTTTTCACCATCCTTCAACACATTTTGATTTCTCATCTGAAAGACTGAGTACTTGATTTTTTTCTTGTTTTTTTGAATTTTAAATGCAACTTTTAAATTCTGCTCACACATAGCAAATGTAAGCACAAGAGAACAGGATGGGCTGTGAAGCCCAAAACTTGACCATGATGTTTTCTAAAAGTTTTTGGTTTCCAGGTAAAAACTGGTGGTTTAGCAACTCCCTTTCCACTAATAGAAGAGGGATATGAGGTGGTGAGTGCAGTGAGTTTTAGCTGGAACGAATGAATTCTCATGCAGTAAAAATACATGAAGATTTGCTACATCTCTTTTCAAAGATGTTGCTCACTACTGTTGGAATCTTTTGCTTCAGCTAAAGCACAGCTAATTTTAGAGTGATTTCTGTGGCTAAAAAAAAAAACGAAACAAAACAACACCCCCCCACACACACACACACACAAAAATCTAAATTTTAAAACACCCATTTGAAAAATATTCAAGTGAACAGGCTGCATCCCATCAGATCCCACAGAGCTGAGCACGTCCAGGTTCCTCAGCTGGTCCTGAGCAGGATCTTTCCTTTCAGTGGCAGAGCCTTTGCTCCCCCAGTGCCCATCCTGCTCTCCATCCACTCAGGAGGGCTGGGAGGAGAGGTTGCCACTGGAGACCGAGGCGAAAAAGCTGTTGGGTATGTCAGGCTGATCCCCATCCCATCACCAATTTGGAGGTTGCTTAGAGTGGGGGAAAACACCTGTGCTCATTGATACCACCTCTGAGCCCACAGAGTTCTTTTTCCTGTGACAGCTGGGCACCATGAGACTGGAAAGAGAGAGGTGGAAAACAGGAAATGGAAGAGGAAGGGGATGGAAAGAGAAAGGAATGGAAGGACCATGGAAGGAGGTTCCCCCACACAGACTGTGCAGCTCAGAGAAATCCTCACAGCAAGACCAATGCAATTTCTGCTTCTCTCCCTCAGCTGTAACATCTGTGCTGAGCCTCAAACTTTCAAACTCCAAACATGGAAGCAATTATTTCTTAAATCACAGAGTTTCATAGCAGGCCTGGAAACAGGTCTTTTCTCAAAGGCTTCTTTCAGTTCAACAATAACCATGTGCAGCTGTTGCTAACCTGTGAGTTTGGTTTTAGTTGGTTCCATTATTTATCCTTGGGGTAAGACTGATGGAAGTTTTGCTCCTGTAGAGCTGACCTAAATTTCTGGTTTCTCCCGGAGTGGAAACATAGTGCCACATTAGCGAGCACTGTAATGCCATATGGCAGCTATTGTTTATATCTCTGTTTTTCATTTTTGTGGGCTCAGTGAAGGATTCTCTTTTACGTAATCCTTCCCATGAGATAATCCTTCCTTACCTTTTTACCTTGAGCTGCAAGGTGATGTGAAGCTCCTGGCTTCAGAGAACATGCCTCTTCAACTGGCGGGAAGAGGATGTAAGCATCAGGAATCCAAACAATGTGAAGGCAGGGTGAATAGTGAGAATACAACATAATTTTGAAATTTGTTAAGTATTTTGTTAATTTCTGCAGTTGCCAACTTTTAGGGTAGTGGCGATAAACATGATTTAGGTGGATTTCTTTTAAAATCTTGTGAAGATTCAAATGTGGAAACATTTGGAACTTCTTCTGCAAAAGTAAATAAATGTAGAAAAAGATTTTTCAGTCCTCAAGTAATTAGTGACTAAAAAGTATGTTGAATCTGAGAAAGTGCAGAGACATCCATGTGATTTGCACAGAATTTCTACATAGAAGTTGAAGAATGTTACACAGAGAATAAAGTATTAACAGGGCCAAGATTTTTAAAGGAAAGCTGATTCAGAATTATCAGGGATTCACAAAGCTTTTCTCAAAGCCTAACCCATTCAAGCAAGATATATAAACTTCCTCAAATGCAGTATGAATGATGGCAGAGGAAAAAAAATCATCCACAAATAAAGAAACCTAAATATTTTTCAGCTGAACTTTTGCATTTCCATAGCAACATGTTGGGTCTTATCAAAACCTGGATATCATAGCATGTTTTATACATATTTTAAAATGTATTTATTGAGGCAAAGAACACAACCAATCAAGCTAGTAAATGCAATGTTATAGATAAGAAAATTACTTGACCAGATTGGTTGGAAAATAAAGATTGTGCAATGTTGGTTTTTGTTTTTTTTTTTTTTTTCTCTTAGGATGTGGCATAAAATATTACTATTCGCTGATAAAAATAATCTTCAGCTATATCCATCCTTTGAGATTAATTTGGCTGTGTTCATCTACACTAGATCTACACTATTGGCTTCAAAATCTCACAGCATCTTGCCCTATCCCAGAGAAAACCAGGAGAAGATTATATTCCTCATATATAATAATTCACCTTGACAAATTTTTGGCAGGAAAACAGCTAGGCCATTCATGGCAATTAGGCAGCAAGTACTATTATTCATGATCCTAGGATGCTGACAGATTTTCTCCTGAGACACTGAAGAATTTCCAACCTGGTCCATGTGCCGTGATTTCAGAAAGTTTCAAAAAGATGGAAATGAGTCATGAGGTTCAGCCATGGAACCTTATGGTTTGCAGCAGTTGTCAAGGGAAGAATACAGAGCAGGAGGAGCATGGGGTGGACATCCCAAAACAGCTGGGCTGTGAAATTGAAGTTCAGGGTTGCCCCTGGTCCAGAGGGCTGTTTACCTCAGTTCAACAGTCCTTAAAAGATTTTTCTCCTGTTTATAGAAGGACTCTCCTCTTGAACATGTTTTCACTGCAAGTGCACTGGAGCAAGAGGTTTCACAGATTAACTGTGTGGTGTTGAGCACCTTTTCCCTGTTTTGGAGACATGGATTTCATTTGAAGTCCTCCAGCTTGACATAAAAAGAAACTGAAGTCACTGTGTGGATTTTATGTCTGCCATGTACTCTACAGCCTCCATCATCTCCTTTTTTTTCAGCTGGGGGCATTTTGGGGCACAGATTTTATGTTTTTATAGCAGAAAAGGCTGCTTCCAGAATTTATCTGATCCTCTTCCATCCCCGTGTTCCTGATCATTCACTCTGTTCTTATTAACACACAACTTCTTTCTTCATCGTGACAGTTCAAGGAAGCCTTACTCTGAACAAGTGAACTTCACCCATCCCCTCACATTCCGCTACCTGCCAGTACAGCACAGACAGGCCTTGCAGGAGCTGTTGGAAGCTTTGAGCCCATCAAAGGCTGGGTGGGTAGCCTAGTAGCTCTTGGGGAATGTGTGAATAGAAAATAGACCAGATTTGAGAGTTCTGAAGTCTTTCTGTTGTTTTGTGCTAGAGAAATTGACTCCCATTTAGCAGGGCTGCCTGCAGTAGGCAAGGCAGGCACCGTTAATTCACAAATCACTTGGGAGATATTAGACTTAACTTTTAGATTGCCATCTCCCCAGCTAGAGTTTGTACCTGTGAGTTAGGCAGACAAACTTTTTTAGCCTTTTTGTAAGGAAATCCGGGTGGCCAAGAACATCTGACTACTAAGTTGAAAAGCTGCTGAAATGAGAAAGAAGCAAGGTTTGAGATACCTTGCCTTCAGCGAGACTGTGGTGAAGCTCTGAGTACAAATCTACAGACAAATTTGTCAGAGCACTGGGTGTGATTCGTGTGTAAAACATGCCTGGAAATGTCAATATTCATCTCTGCTTAATTCCTTAGTGGCTGTGGGGCTCAATGAGGACACCAAATATATGAGAATACCTAATATTTTACGTGTGCCTGACAAAGAGTAATACTGAAGAGGAAGGTAAACAGAGAACTCCAGATGTGATGACTAGAGACAGATTCCATTCTTGCTTTTTGTCATTAATGATACTTTAAGAATCAAACAAAACTCCTGAGATTTGATTTTTGGCCAGGCTTTACCTTTGCCCTTCTGAAACAGATTTGTGCAGTACACATATTCATACTAACAAGGAAGCAGGTTAACATGGTGACAACATACATAAAATATTTGAGGCTAAATTGATCTTGTGCTCATGAACGTTTAAATGGTAATTGAAAGAGAGACAGAACAAGTAAGAATAATCAAAAACCCTGAAAACTAAAACTGGAGCTGTGCTTGGGGCTCCATAGGTTCCTGACAACTCCAACATTACAATTTTTACAGAACCAAGTTTGTGCGTGGGTAGCATGTTGTGAGTTTGTGGCCAGTTAATTCTGTATTTAAAACAACAACAACAACAAAAAAACCTATAACCTATAACTCCACAGTGTTCCAGAGAGTTAGCGATGTTACTACATTTAAAGCTTCACATTGCTTTTACATAATGACCAGTCACATCTGCACCCTTCTGTGCACAGTGCTCTGCAAACACAGGGAAGATAATTGGCTTTCCAATTTCTCTTCATATGCAAGAGAAAGTCTGATAAAATTCCAAAAAGGCATTTTAACAGACAAAACAACAGATGGCCAGCAAGTGGAAGTCAGCAAAGCAGACTGATTTCAGTGTTGCTGTAAAAGTTATAACTGGAAATCCTAACCCAGATCCTCTTAACTGCAGCTCTGTTATTTCATTCAAATGTGGTTTGTTTTTTCTTTGGTTTCTTTTTCTAGAAGACAGATATCAACTCCAAAATGCATTCTTTTGTAAGAATTTTATATCTCCTATTTCTCTTCTGTTAGATTTTATACATATACCATACACTTAATTACAAATTTTTTGCAATGTGAAATTTCTTGTAAAATTTATTGAAAGCTGAATGAACCTAGAGATTCAGAGGAAATGGTTTTGAAATTCTTTGCAGTGAAGTCACCATTCCAGCATGATTCTTTCTAGTTAATATGTCTTGTTAAGGCATGGGGGGAAAAAAACACATTGTATTTTAGCAGCACTGTTACACTAAACTTTTGTTGCCAGGGAGACAAAGACTGTAGATGAAATCCCAAATTCTCTAGGAGGTGCTAATAACTCAGCAGTGCTTCAGAACTTGTTGAAAAGTTCTGCATTCTTGAAACATTTCTCTCATCTTTTCTTTCAACACTTGTATGTGTACCATTTGGGAATTTTTTCAGAAGGAAATATGCAGCTCCAAAGGCTGATTCAGTGACTGTGTTGAAGGAGAAGGTAGCTGGAATTAAGGGTTAAGAGTCTGACATTTTTACCTGAAAGTTCTAACTTACATGCAGAATTTTAATGTATGCACTTTCTGCGTTCAGCAGCATGGATGAAATGAAGATTATACAAGGAGAAATGGAATTGTTGACATTGAGTGGTGAGTCAGACTACTGACAGCTTGGGTCTTATTGATGAAAGAAACCCTGAAGAAGACTCTGGAATGGCATTGTCATCACTGCCTGCTTCTTGCCAATGATTTCCGAAAAGTTTCCAAGCTCCTGCTGTGTTTGTAGGTTGGTCAGCTACAGGACCAAGCAGCCCAAAGTGGTTGTGGAGGCTCCATCCTCAAAGATATTCAAAATCCTACTGGACATGCTCCTGTGCAGCCTGACCCTGGTTCATCCTGCCTTCATCACGTGCAACAGTGGGAAATGTCCAGTACTATTGTTTTAATAACAAAGTACGTAAAACATAGGGTCCATAAATTTGGCAATGCTGTTGGCAACAAAAATGCTTAGCAAGACATCCACAATAAAATTAGGGAGGAACCACATTCAGTTTCCACTGAATGATTTTTCAGTCAAATCGCAGGCACCACAAAACAATATTTGGTTTATGATATGTATATCAAAATTCACCAAATCCCTTTCTCCTGCCCCAAGGCACAACCCTTTGCAGACTATGAGTTGCAGGAAACATGAAGGTCCATGGGAAATTATGACATTTGTTTGAAACAGTAAAGTAAATGAAAAGCAAAGGCTTTTTTATTCACCAGCTGTTCAGGCAAAACCTTTTAAAATACATTTTTACAACTGGTAATCTCCAAGTTTAGGAGTAGCATTTTTTCCAACAAAACTAAAAGATTTTTCCAGATTCCCTTCACAGCAACTCAGAAAAGGCTTTAGAAGGACCAGAACACACTAAAGTGCTGTTGCTGCAAGATTGACATTTTTTTGAGTCTGGCAGGAGGCAGAGAAGCATTTCAGCCAAGTGGTCTTTTCCATAGAGACATTTAGTTTCCACAATGCAAATACAAAATGCATTTTCTTTTTATTTTTTAACCTAGATTTTCAGTGTGAAGCCATTTGCAAACAACATTTGACAGCTTTTGAGATGAGGGTGTTTTCTTGGGTGTTGTGTCCCATTTTATTTTTTTTTTTTTCCCTCATTCTCGCCTTGATTATGCTTTTCCTTACAATGGTCTCAGGTGTGTCTGCACCCCTGGGAGATAAGGAGGTTTTTCAAAAGGCATTTCCACATCCTGGCACTTCTGAGTACGAATCAAATATTCACCTAACTTTGGATAAGTTGGGACTGTAAAAGGGACTTTATTTCTGAGACAGACTACATGACAGATATTCACTGATTGGATTCTGGTGTCACAGTTAAAAATAACTTATCAGCAGTGGATAAAGAGGAAAAAACCGTGAAAGGTAACAGATGCCTGTTATCGAGCAATAAAAATACATGGAACTGGAGACGTGACGAGTGTGAAGG
Organism: Hirundo rustica; assembly: GCF_015227805.2. Classification (NCBI taxonomy): domain Eukaryota; kingdom Metazoa; phylum Chordata; class Aves; order Passeriformes; family Hirundinidae; genus Hirundo; species Hirundo rustica. The sequence continues at coordinate 35,543 of NW_026690337.1, read as the reverse complement.
CTTTTTAATAGACTTCTCAGATGTTTTTACACACAATTTCAGTTTCAGTTCTGTTATTTTTGTCTCCTATGTTTCTCTAGTTCTTACCAAGTGAAAGTGGGATTTTGCCCTACCTTGTCTCCACAGAAGGGCAGGAGATTTAGGAAGTTTCTAAGTTGCCTCCCTGAACTTCTTGTGGTCAAGTCTCCTGTCTAGACTGAGTAAAGCTGACCTTTTATTTTCTGCATCCTCCCCAAGACAGAAATTCCTCTCTAAGAGTGTTGCAATGAAGGCCAGAAGGGATTTTCTTTTTTACCTCCCACACCATATTTTTCATTTAGATACACATGTATATATTAATCCATCATGAAAAAGGACAAGGTGGATTTTTTCTAAGTTTAAGAGGATTCTGCCTTTCACTTGCCTTTCACTTTCTTAATAAGGAGGCTTTTATTTGAGGGCTGGCATTTGGAAGAGTTCTGTTCCTGTAGCACATATTCATAAAGGGAAGGCTTGGAAAATTTTTCAACCGATGCACTGTTGCATTCTGCATTGTGGTTTTTGTTTTCATATTGTATTTTATGTTGTTTATTTTTGTTGTAATGGTTTGTTCGGTTTGCTCTGTACTCCCCTGTTCTGGAAAGTGTTTTATCCCAAGGTTTGTCCCTACCCTCTTCCCTGTCACTCCTCCCAGTCCCCTCCCATGGGCCCTGTCTGTCATTCGGCTGTTCCTCCCAGCTTCTGGAGAGTGCAGGTAAGGACATCGAATGATAGGACAGGAGCTGAGGAGGTTCCTCCCTTCATGTTCCCATTGGTTTCTTTGAATATCCCTCCAACGCTGTTCCACTCCCACCTTGTCCCTCACTGGGTGTTGGTTTGTCCCCTCCCTTAGGCCCTCCCCTGGATATAAGCCCGGAACATGAGGCTGGGTGAGGACTCGGCCTGAGCTGTAGAATTGAGGCTGATGTCCAAACAGGACAGGATAAAGACTGGAATAAAGACCTTGGACTTTGCCCTCTGACCAATTCTGACTCCCTTCCTCTGCCATAGATGCGGTCTCTCTCGTGATAAGGGGAAAAGCCCCTTCACCGCTCCCCTGGTTTCTAGGACCCAGGGGAGTTTTCCTGTCTGGTCGCAGTTTTGAGCTAGCCTGGGCAAAATGGAGCCAGCGGCTCCGATAGAGACAAGCGACAATGCAGGGAGCAGGGAAAGCCTCCCCTAGACTGATGGGCAGAACTGATGATGAAATTTGTCTCTGTGGTGTACTAAAGGGACTGCTAAACAACATATTTTTTTTTTCTTTTCCCATAGAACAGGAAAAGAGGATTTTTATTCTTTCACTGAATATCTGGAAGACGCCCTAATCAGATGGTCATGAAGAGGTATATCTTTCTCTTCCAAGAAAGATGGGAGAGGAATAATATTTTTTCCCTTTTTGCATTTTTTTTTTTCCATCAGAGCATGCATCTCATAGATAGGATCCAATCAGATAAACCTGTTGCCTTTCAGTGGAAGAGCAAAGAAGGGGATATCTATAATAAAAAAAGACTGAAATGTTTCCATAATAGTTCTTTCTCTACTAATTCATTATAACAAGGCAATTGTGATAACAAGATGAAGAAAATAATTTTTAAAATGTCTACCCTTCCATTTCAGCAAGTTATGCCACTTTTTTCCCTGAGTCTGCTCTAGTTAACAATGAAACTGCGAAGAAACTACCATTGAAAAATACGTGATTTAATATTATCTATGAATAGGTAAGAATGAAAAATTGAATGCCTTGTAGCACAGCCGTATATGGTGAACAAACCAAAAGGGTGAGTCCACTTGCAGGTCTGCAAAGAACTCATAAACCTAAACAAGAATTAAACTTTTTTTTTTTTTTTTTTTTTTTTACCCACCCCTCTCCTGGGAGTTTTGTGGATCCCAGAAATTTCAAATGTCTTTTTCTTCATTTGTTGTGAGTTGAGCATCCTTGTGGCTCCTGAAGAGCACAGACACACATCTACTTAAGAATGAAGCCTTCTCAGACACCTGAGAACTGTAATCAAACCTAGTTTGGGTTGATATTTGTGAGCCTCTGGAACACACAGCCAGTATATACTAGGAAAAGGAAAAGACTTTTGCCTTGTGTCCATAGTGCTACCCTTTTGAGGTCAATGGGATCACCAGAAACTCCCTATAATGGTGGTCTATAAATTAAATCTGAGAATATGAAATGCAGTTCTCTTCTCACACAAAGAAACGTATTCGTTTTGGACAGCACAAGTGAAGATTAACCCCCAAGAGGAAAACCACTTGGGCAGCCCAATTTAATTCCAAACTGAGAGGCCTTACCTCATAAAAGCACAGAGGTAATTGAAAGGTGGTTAAGATGACAACTAACACCGTTACCAGCAATTACAACTTGATGTAAAATAAAACATAAGGGCAGTTGTCTATTAATAAACACCCACAAAGCAGGCCAAATAGCATTTCACAATTAAGTCCAGATCAGAAGGTAAGAAAACTGTGCCGACGAGAAAGCATCATGAACACTTGGAAAGGAAGCCCTCTCATTGGTCCAAAAAATTTAAGGGCCAACATGAAACAGATGTAATTGCATTTTGCTCTGAACTTCCCACAAACTCTGGATTTAAGTTAGGCTAGACAGGCGCCCAAACTGAAGAAACAGAAACACCATCCTTAAGCAGGGCCTGCCATTGGACGGATGGTTCTTGTCCTCTGCATGTCCCTCTTCCTTGAACATCAAAAGTCTTTGCAAGACATGCTTTCTTCCCTGTACGCAATTCTATTATATCTATAATAATACTTGATAATGTTGTAATATTCAGGAGGCCCCATCACATACCCGCATCCATCCTGCTGGAACAGGGTAAAATGCACAGAAACACAGCTCCTGATGATTGTGTAAACAAAAAATGTGAAGTATTTGCCTTAAACATTTACATCCTTCTGGGATTAGGAAATTTCCATAAAAATGGAGACTTTTTAAGAAGTGTATTGAGGTGGGATGTACTCTGACTCCACAGAAACAGAGAGGAGGGAAAAAACCCCAACATACCTCAAGAAGAAAGTCACTTCTAATTTTAGAAATTTAGGGACATTTGTTTGGAATTGATTGTTTAGATCTCTTGACATTGTTACTAAGAAAAGACTTTTTTTGTTCAGCAACTTTTTCTACATGAACAGTGCTGCTGCCAATTAGTGCTTCCATTAAAAGAAAACATCTCTTTCAAAGGCAGTAGTTCCAGCAAACTTTAATACTGTAACCCTTCTTGTTTCAAAAAATAAAAAAGGTACCAACTTTGATATTTTTGCTTTAAACTGAAAGTAATTTAAATTAAAAGCAATCTTTCAAATATTCTTTGTATGGCTTTTACTGGGGGCAATCTCAGAACAAAAATAATGGCTCAGACTTGATACAAAATGTAAGGAAGTTTTGCCTTTTCTGTAAGGAAGCTGGTCTAAAGATGTTAGCTACTGACAGACAGAAAAGTCTGTCATGGTGCCACACTGTTGTCTGCTCACATTCAAACCACAATTTCACCAGGTAAGAATTGAACAGTGCCTGGAATAAATGGGGTATGGAGGTTCCTGCACGTCACAGAGATTTGGAGTTGGCCCACACCAGACAGACACATCACTCCCTGCCTTCACTGCCAGGGGATCAGGGAAATTTCAGGCTGCGCTGTGTAAACTTTTCTGAAATAGCGTTACGATGTTTATAATGTTACAAACGACCCAATGATCAGTATATTTTGCTACTTGTTAGCATCTGGAAATGGAGATGGTAGATAGCTTTTAGAGACTGTGTTAGGGTTTATAAAATCACAGGAATTACATTTATAAAATCCTTCACCACCTGTAATGAAAGCACAATGTGGATTTCACTAAAGGTAAGAACACACTTCCCATCACTTTAAAGGAGGAACAAGAGAGGAGGCAAAGGAAGACAAAGGTATTGCTTTTCATTCTTCAGGAAAGCAAATCACTGCTTCCTCAAATACTTATTAATTGCTGTTTCAGCCAGTGGCATTTGGAGAAACTCCAAGTTCAGAGACTTTAATCCAGTTTAAACCTGTGTATGATCTGGCCCTTGCTCTGTGTGATGATGCCTCCTCGCTGTTGATTTAAATGGTGTTACTAAGAATACCCAGCGAGGAGGAGTCAACAACAACAACAACAACAAAAACACCTACTCAGGGATGGAAGTCAGTGTCCTTTCTCTAATAATGGTTGATAATGCCTTGTCTTGTCATGACAAGTTTTTCATGGAGTCCAAGTAAACTTGCTGACTGAGCCCTTAATGTCTGATTCCAGTGCAAGCACAGGATAATCTGGAAATATACAGATCTGTGTCATGATGAGACCTGTTTCACTACAGTTCTGTGAAAGCTCTCGGCTCTTTTTAGGGTTCTCACATAAATGGGAGGATCTGTCATAAGCTTTTTCCTGAGAAATGGATTTACAGAAAAGCTGGAGGTGGTTTATTTTCATTTTGAAGGACAGAGTTGCAAACAGTTCATCTGGAGCCTTTTCCCTTTGGATTCCTTCTGTTCAACTGGTGGCAGATTGTGCTCATATAAGACATGAACAGCAGCCCTATCCAGCACAGGAGGCAGTCCAGGGTTCCCACGACATTGAGAAAACTTCCACATTTTCCCTGCCTGAACCCTTTCATTGAGGATTCTTCATAGGAGTTAAAGTGTACAAATATAATAAAAGTTCCCTCCAGAACAGATAGAGATGAAGAGGAATAACTTTCTGAGAGAGGTACCCTTTCAATTTTGCTTCTGAAAATACTACTAACCACTGCTTAGGATCCCTAAAGTCAGAAGAATGATAGCCTAAGGGAAGCAGGTAGATTGGGTTTGAGGAAAGCACGTGAAGGTGTGCACGGGTGAGATTCTGTGGGTGTATGTAGGTATAATCTCTTCACCAACCTGTGTGCCAAGATACATTCCCAGCAGGTTAATTCTGCCTGGGAAGATCTTCCCCCTCCTATGTGTTTCCCCTGAGAGAGCTGACAAGAAACCCTAAAGGGGAGAGGAGTTTCTGCAGATATTGCAAATGCCCACACACCTGGCTGCAGCAGGAGTGTGAATGAGTGGCCAGGCACAGCTGCTTTTAGGGCAGTTCCAGTTTTGCAGCAACAGAGAGAGTGAGGAACAAAATTGCTGTGATTTAGAGAGCACAAGAGTCCAAACTTCACAGCTGTGTGTGCTGCATTATCTCATTTTAATAACTAGATAGATCTCATTTAAGGAAAATCTGACCTTCTTTTGGAAGACCTCAGCAGTCAATGTAGCATAGAAATATACCATTGCTTAGAGAGGGGGAAAAGCTGTTTCTTTGAGACAGATAAAATGATGACATTTTCAATGCCAGGCAGTACCTTCTCCTTTGTTTACCTTTTCTGTTTTCCTTTTCTTCCATGCTTCCTTCTCCTCCATCACCTCACAACTCAGCCTTTCCAGAAACTTTGAACTTCTCAGGCTGAATTTATCAGCATCTAGTAAAGCTGATGTGAGTTATGACCATTCTTTTCATTATAATGATACTAGTTAAAGCTTCCTTACAGGTACAAATTAAATATTATTTTAGCATTAAATACTAATTTATGCTACTTTCAGAGGTAATTCCTATTCCAGGGAACCACGTCAAGGGTTTTGGAAGTAGATGCTTGATCAAAGTACAATTGTTTCTGTTCAGGGGTCAGGCAAGACACACAAAAGATATAATTAAATGACAGTCCATCTAAATTTTCTACAAAGCTACCTGGATGAATGGCCATTTCCAAATGTGCACTTTGTTCTGAAATTCAGAATAATTTCTTGCCTTCAGCTTTATAGAGGGGAAAATATGGATTAAAATTAAAATTAAAATTAAATATTATATTAAATATATAAAAATATTAAATTTTAAAAAATTATCATAATTTTAACAAATTTTATAGCCCTAAGGAAATTATGTGCATTAAAAAGGAGCTCAGAGGAGCAGAATTAGCTACATAATTATGTACATTTTTCAAGAATTTTAGAAACAATGTTCCAGAATTGGCTGTGTATTAACACACCATACTCTTCAGAAAAAGCTTGTTTTGCCACCAGAAGAGCAACAAACTAATTTGGCCAGAATTTCTGTTAGCAGGGAAAATGAGCAACTGAAAGTCCAGTCCTACATAGACAATTCTTCCCTGATTGATGTGGTGGCCTGGGTTATGGTGAAATTTTGGTCAGGACCTTTCTGAAATTCAGACTACGTACCTGTATGCCCACAGAAGTGTTTCTAGAATTAACCACCACATAATTATGAAATAATGGATACCATTTGACAGGTTCAACTAAATTGCCTTTTTTTCTCTTATGATAAAATATGTTATGGGCTGATAAAGACTTGAATATTATCATGTTGAAGTCAAGGTGCTCAGATAATATCCTGTTGTCTTTACCTTGAGAAAAAAAGGCAGCCTTCTTTTCTCTCTGCCTTGTCATTACTACAGAATCTGGTAAATTCTGATGGCTGAGAAAGTTGAGTGGTTTCTTGAAAGAGCTTAGGAACAAGTAATAGCTACAAAAATAAACAGTGTCTTTATTTTGGGAGCTTTTTTCTCTTGGTGCAGCTGTGCATTCTTGGGTGATTTATCATCAGCACCAGGCTTATGAGTTTTACTGAAGACACTTAAATTTGTAAGAAAGCAAAACAATTGTGTTACGACAGCAACAGAAACAGGTTTTGGTTAAATACTCCTGAATTTCCATGGCTATATTTTATTTCTGTTTCTGCCTTTTCTGCATTACTTATTTATGTCTCAAAGGCATTTGGTCTTCAAAAAAGATGTTTGAAAAGTTGTAGGCTTTGGCCAAGCTGTGGGCATGGGTGATGTTGAAGAGCTGATATTTGAGGTGCCTGGTATACTTTGGTAGGAAAAGATTTGTATTATTCAGGGTCACAAAGGAGATCTCCTGACATCCTCCTGAACTTAAATGTCACTATAAGAGCAAATGTCACTCCTTTTAACTTTTCTCTCTCTGGAAATGTGACTTATTACCTTCCTGTTTTTGCATTTCAAGTGAGCACAGATGCTTTTTTTGAGTAGCAGACCCGCTGAAAAAAAGCATAAAGAAACTTTAGTTTACTTTTCCAGCATAACTCAATAAAATAAATAAAGATCCTACTCATTAATCTTTCTCTTCATCTGTAGTATTTCCACTATATAAAATAAGCACTATGTAAACAACCCTCATGCAATATAACATAATATGTACATAATACTTTGGATTTAAATATATTTATTCAGTAGAAAAAGGCATAATCAACAGCATTTCTTCAATCTCTAAGATTCAACAAAAAAATATGAAGACAAGTTCTATAAGTTGTTCCACCAAAAAAAAAAAAAAAAAAAAAATTTGCTTTGCAAGTTTTTTCAAGTTTTTTAATCCTTTTATTCCTTTCTTTTAGGTGATTAATTGAAGAATCGTGTTTCTGTTCTTCGACCAGTTTGGTGTATGATTAAGATCCTCAAGAGAACAGGAGGTCATCAGGCTTTGATGTCAAAATATCCACAATTTTGACAAATCCAGTTTTGTTCCAGAGCTGGAAATAGCTTTGTCTTCATCCCCAGAATTGTTCTCTCTCACTCCAACCAAAAAAAAAAAAAAAAAAACAAAACACCACACCACCACCACAACCACACACCACCTCCTTCCTTTCTCTTTTTGGACTTGCTAAATAAGGGTCATTTCCTGACACTGTTATTCATCCCAATATCTCAGTCTTTGAGAGGTGAGCTTGATTTTTCTTGCAGCCGTTTTATTGGGGCAGCAGCCTCTTTCCAGTGGAATTATTCATGGGATTTCTTTACCATTACCTGAGCCATCTTTCAGCATGGGTCAGGTAAACTTGGAACAACTCAATTTCTCTTCTTGCTATCAAATTTTCTGCTTTGGGCTAGAAGACATGAAGTTTTTCTGCCTGAGTTTAAGGCTGCCAAATTTTCTTGAGCATTAGTTTCTGTAGCCATTAGTTTTGTTCATATAATCCACACTTAATAAATGTGACTTTTCCTCTAGAATGTCTTTGATGAAGAATAATTTCTAATGATGAAATTATCAGGAAAATAACATCATCAAACCCCCACCCCCCCCCCCCCCAATTAATTCTAAAGAGAATTAATTCCAGAGATCATTTTGGGTAGCCACAGGATAAATGTCTTCAATGAATCGGCCAAGAGAAAACCACCATAAGTGAAAATAATTGTTCCCAAAGAGCAATTATTTTTCCCAGTCAACAAAAACAACCATTACTCTTTTTTCTTCATTTTCATGTTTAGAAATTGTTGCAAAAGCTCCTATTATTTCATAGCTGCATATTTAAAACATAACCTCTAGTCTACTTTATCAGCTACTCAAAAAAATCCCCAAAATTATTGAAATAAAAAATAAGAGCAACCAGATATTCAATCTGTGGTAATTAACACTTCCTTTTGATAGTACAGATGTACCTCCAAAGAGTTGGAGTAGTTAATTTCAGTTTTGATGTCTAATGGTTTTAATTTATTTATGAAGTTTTGCTGAGAAAGAAACCTGAGTGGAATTTTGCTAATCTGAAATTCGCTCTTGGAGAGGAAAATACAGGAGAATTTGGAGCTGGCTACTACCAGCTCAACACACCACAGTGGAAGCCTTTTCTCTTGCTACTTGATTCCACAGGGGAGAACAGAAACCTAAATTAGCAGACAGCAAAATGACTATATAGATCAAAAGTAAGGTGATTGCTTAATTATGGATACTGCCATTGGTCAGGTTTGAGATTTCCTCCTCATGTTTGTTCTTGGTTGTTCATCCCAATGTTCAAGGCTGCACAAAGCACTAATTCTCCAGGAAAGGATGATTATTCCAAATGGAAAACACCTGTGCCCTCTAACTAGAAGATGCAACTCACTTTTTTCTTCTTGCAATATAACTGAGGCTTTAAGAAAGTTGATTTAATGAGAATAATCTGTGAAAGATCCAGAGTTACTGCAGAACTCCTGATAGAGCAGATTCTTCAGTGCATTCTCAGAAGGATTTTGCCCTTTGTTTAAAATGAATAATTAAATTTAATCCTGATTTTAGCTTTTGTGTTGCATTTAGACTACTGTCGTGTTTTTTGTGTTTGGTTTTGTTCTAGGTTTTGGGTTTTTTTTTTTCTTTCCATCTAACAGAGTCATGGATTGGAAAGCTTCTAAACCTGTTACCCATTCACACCATCTTCAGTTGGCCAGACTCAGTGCTAAGGGAGTTTAGCTCAGGATGTTCCACACAAACTCACTTAATTTCAAAAGAAAAACGGCACCAGCAGTGAATATCTGAGATACTGAATATATTTTCAGTACTTGTAGCATTTCAAGAAAAAGTTCTGTTGTTTTAGATAATCTTTTTTCTCTGTGATTTCATGCCTTTGAAGTGGAAGTGTCTCACCCGGACAAGAATTCAGAAAGGAAAAATTCTGAAGCAGAGGGAAAGAACACATACAAGTGGAACAATCCTGTAAAGGAGGCTTTTCCACAGGAAATATTTTAGTTTCAAAATACTAACATTTTGGCAAAGATTATGTCTTGTAAATTGCCAAGGTTAGAAACTAAAAAGGAAGACAAACAAGCTCAAAATAATCTAGACTTTTCCTTTGGGGCTGAAAAAATGACAGGACTATTTTTCGCCACTAATTTAAATTGGAGACTTTCCCTTGAGGATTTATGTTTAGTTAAACTCTAATTTTTCCATCAGAGGGGGAAGTTTTTAATTAAGCGCACTGCTATTTATTGGCACTGAGATTCCTCTCTCCCCATTCACTGTCTTTCAGATGGGAGCTCTGGTACTATTGGGTCACAACTGCCAAAATTTTGGGACAGGCAGGTATTTTAATGAGCATGATGTGGCTTCAGTCAATGTTTCACAAGCTTGTTAAACACTGTGGTCTTTCCTCATTCCTCTGAAAAAACACTGGTTGCAAAATAAATGTTTACTCCTTTTACAGAAAAAGCTAAACAATTTTCTAAGGAAGTGTGATGTGTGCCCTCCTATCACAGGTAACTCAGATGAACTTCTGAAATGTATTGGAATTTGAAGGCAAGCTTTGTTTATTAAATCTATACATTGCTCAAGAGAAAATAGCTACCAACAAGATAATTGAGGCATTGTGATGAGCAAATATAATTTTTCCCCGGGGCAGCACATGTTAAAAAAATGCAAACAGCAGGGTAGAAGAGGGTCTGCATAAATGAAAATGGGATTTTGAATGGATGAAGAGCTGTTTTGAAAGCAGCAACTCAATTCCTACTGTATTTCAAAGCACATAAATAGAGAATAGATGTGTCTGATTCCCAAAATTTAAAAATTTGATGAGTATTACCTCTTCTATTTCAAAAAGAAGCACATTGAAAATAGTTTATGAAATGGCTCTAATTTAAGGGTGGAAGATATTAAATACAGGCCACAGAGGTGCCACAATTGTGTTTAATTAAAAAACAAACAAAAACAAAACCAAAAAAACACCCCACAAGAATACACACAATTCACAAATTATGCATTTTAAAAAGAGAACAGTGAACAAAAAATTCTATGTTTCAGGGACGTTACACAGTGAATGCTTGACTAATGGAGATGAATAAGATCTTTATTTTTATGATCTGACTACCCATTCTTGCTCTCTGCAGACTTTTTCTCTCTTCTCAGAGTAGCATTATGCCAGTGACCATGTGAGATGATATGCTGGAACAGTCAGACTGTCCACAAAGAATCCTATGGTGTTTAGTTCTTTTGTCCCTTAATTCCTGAAGGAAAAAAAAAGATCATTTGGCTTATTTCTCCTGTCCAGCCTTGACAAAAGTCTGGTAGAAGGGAAGAGGGAGCATTCAAGAAGATCCATCAGGCTGCTCTGAGACTGAAGGACACAAAGATCTGAGAAAGGAAGGATGTGAGCACAATCACTTAAAGCCATCTTGAACAGAAAAGAGAGCAAAGTAAAACATTCTGGAACAAGAATCCTAGGATATGCCTTGGGCAGGAAGCCAGCTGTGCACAAGCAGCTCAGGTCTCACAAAGGAGTGTCCTGCTGCTGTCAAAGTGGAGCAGAAAAGGGATTGCAACACATTCTTCAACAAAGGCACAGCCATGTCAGGTACATTGATTGAAGCATTGTGCAACAGAAAAAACAAAACTCAGATTTAGGTACTGACAGTATAAATAGAATCTCTGCCCCACAGAACACAGTGTTCTTGAGTACTGCAATCTTCAGATTAGAAGAATAAAAAATATATTTAAAATTGCATAAAAACAGGGAGAAAGGATAAAAAATCATTAACAATTTATTCTCTCTGTTTGAATGGTAACAGAGTATTTAGGGATTGTATCCACAGAAATTACCTGTGAAGTCCTGTAAAGAAGTTATAGCATTAATGTTCATTCATTATTACTTTTTTACATGGAAGAGAAAAGCCAAAATTCAGCATTCCTGACTACATAAAAATGTATGACTAAACCACCAATGTCAACAGATTTTAGGGTTCAGTACCAAAGTGATGGATTAACATGTTACCTGTGGGTAGCGATTTCTACTCATTGCACAGCCCTGATGCTTTTCTGTACTCCCCCACCTGTTATGGACCAGGCTTTGTCAGGACACTCTGAAGTTCAGCTGATGCAAGAACTGGGGGGAGAAATGATCTGGTTCTGCAAAGACAGAAAATGTCTCACTTGATGCTCAACACAGAGAGACTCATTGCTCTGAAACCAGAATCAGGCACGTGACACCAGAAGCACCCAAAATCTCTGCACAGGGCGCCCTGTCTTTAGCCCAGTGTTTTGGCCCAGAGTCTCCAGGAAGATGATTGCCTTCTCCAATTGTCAAAAAACCCCCAAAAAACAGTGATGAAAACAGCCAGGAGCAGAAAGGGGCACAGCTGGTAAGGGTGGGTAGTTTTTAGCTCTGAGTGAATTATGCAAGTTTGGACTTCAATCCGGTTGTCTGAGCCGTCAGTCCGTGTGGATGTTGGCTTCTTGCTCACAGCCGAGTGTTTCATTTACTAGGTATGATGGTGTTTTGAAGGGGCTGTGGACTGAGTAAGAACATTGTGAAGATGCAGTGGAAAGGAATAATCTGTCTTTGGTTCTGAATTCATATTTAACTCCAAGCAATTGCTTAGTCCCTTTGCCCCCTTTCTATCTCCCTGCTAGAAGAGCGGCAGCGTGATGAACAACGTTGCGTAGAAGGAGGTATCATAGAATTCACAGCATCAGCATGTGAAAGCAGCATTTTGTGTGCCATCAACTTTTCTTCTGTATGATAAAAGAAAACTTTACTTTTCTGTGAGCTGCATAATCCACGGAGGTCAGCTGTTCTGAAGCTATTTTGCAGTCAATATTGAAAAAAAGTAAAGGTAGAATAGGCCAAAGGACAGCTCTTGCAAGCTTCAGCCACTGAGGAAGATCTGTGGTACTCACAGGTTCTTGGGGCTGTCTCATTGGAAAATCCATGACTTGTTAGTTTATAGGTTTGTCCTGTTGAGGACTCCAGTGCTGGGGTTTGTGGCCGGCTGTGCTACACTCCCCCAGCCAGCGTATCACAATCTACTGCTGGTGAAAAACCAAGGCATCTTCAAGGAAGTGGCCATCAGGTTTATTTCACAATGTCTTAGTTTCAGTAGAAATACAAATATTTGATTTTAACCCTGTCTCCTTCTTGGGGTTTCTGTTCACATACATTCATTTTTTTAGCCTGTTCTTAAGAACAAAATACTGCCCTAACTCTCCTCCCACCTAATCTTGTTGCAGGCTCTTGTTATATTCACTGGGTGTAAGCAATTTATTTCCTAGAGGGAAAAGACACAAATTAATTCAATAAATTCCCTTTGTTCTGCATTTCAATGTATGAGCCAAACAGTATTTGTACCTGTTCTGGAGATCCCAGCTGAAAGGAACATTATTTATTCAGACACCTACCAGCAAATATGTCTCAACAAAACTCTCAGAGAGTGGAAGTGATGCCCAAAGGGGGAAATCTCTGCATAATTTGTTTTTAGTCTTTGCCCATCAGGTTCATGGGTCTTCATTCCAATAGCTCCCTTGGGCAAAATCTGGTTTAAAGAACAGACTGACCCTTGGAGGCAATTTATAAGTAACATAAAAGCAAAAAATTGTTTTTCTGTAATAATTTCTACTAGAAGAAAAAAATCAAACTAAATCACTGCTTCCTCTTAAGAAGAAAGTGAAATAAGATCTATTTTGAAACAAAAAAATTAGGATTCATTGGCACAATTGTTCTTCCAGAAAACACAATTATTCCTTACTACCAGGCGTCCCTTGTTCAATCCAGTGGACTATGGTTCCTCTTCAGTTTTCTCTGAGTACTTGTGAAATTTTCTGATAACCAGTTTTACAGAATGGGATTGAGTATTGAAAATTTGATAAAATATTTTTAAAATAAAAAGTAACTTTAAAAAAACAAACAACTGAGCTTTAATCTTAACCTGAGGCAGGGTTGACTGTTAAGGGCAAGGAGAGCTAGCCCACGGCTGGATTGAGGAGATGAAGATAATGGCAACTTCAGAGAAGTCCCTTGCAAACAAATTATTAGAATTTCCAAGGTAATTCCTTTTTCCTGCTGCTCACAGGGGCACATTGCATATTTCACAGACCTTGCCTTTCCAACACCTGTGCTCAAAACTTGCAGAGATCACAGGAATGTGACTCAAGCAGGATAAAACCCACACTTGCCTGGAACACCTGCTGATGGTGAAACTTTGGACTTTACACCAACTTGACCACAAAAGGCAGCTTGTGATGGACTGAAGAATTTGCAGAGTACATAAGATGCTGCTAAGGTTTACAGAACTTAAATCACAGGCTAGTTTTCAGAAATGTCTCTCCCTCACCTCTTCTTTCCTCTGCTATTGTTAGAGCACCCAAATACCTTGCTAAGGTAAAGATTTGTGGGGGGGTGGATTTGTGTGGTTTTGTTTTGGCTTAGTTTTGGGGTTGTTTCTTTTTTTTTTTTTTTTTCTTGGCATTGTGGGACAGATCTAACCTAGCAGAAATGCTGGTGGATTTGCTGACCAAAGACGAAGAATCTTTCACTTTAAGAGATAAGAAGGAGCTGCTCTTGTCAAAAGAAAGTAATGAAAGGGATTCTTGGTTTGCAGTTTTATTTGTATCAATTGTTAAAGTAAGGAGTTGATAGGTATTCCAAATTCAAGACTAGATGATAATAAAATGATAAAAGATAATAAAAGAAAAAATTAGTTAAAACCTTTGCCTGAAGTCTACCTTGAGTGTTGTAGAGAGAGCAAAGCCATTCAACTAATTATTTATAAATGGGGTCTTGTCATTTGATATAGAATTGAGACAGTGATCTGTGCTATGTGTTAATAACTATACTGTTCTGACCCACTTATTTTCTGTTGTGCCGTTTGAGAAAGATTGTGATCTTGAAGTACAGTGACTGTGGGGAAGGGTTTCTCAGATGATGATAAAAGTGCAGTCTCTGCATTAGAGAACAAATTAGAAAGTGTGTCTTGGTTCAATGTGCTGAAAAAGGCAATGCAGTAGCTTTTTATAAATATGTTGAAGCTGGCTACGCATCAAGAGAAGGGGGGAAATTATCTTAAAATAATACTGGCAGCACATCAGATAGTTGTAAATTGGTCATGTATGAGTCTAGACTGGAATTTTAAGAGAAATTTTCTAACCACTTAAATGCTGGATATCTGGAAACATCTTCCAAACAGGGCAAAGAATGCAAGTGTTTGCAAGATGCCGCTTGATGAGCAGACCTCTTGGAAGGGGGACTTGAATTTTTGGAGTGAAGACTTGAGTTTCTAAAGCAGTATAAAGGGAAAACTGTGTCATTCTTTATTTATAAAGCACTTGTAGCTGCACATTCCAGGAGAGACTGTCTCCCTTTTTTTTTTGTTTGGTTGTGGGGTTTTTGGGTTTTTTGGGGGAGGAGGGTGGGATTTTAAAGCGGTGACTTTTTTCTTTAAGACTGATTATGAGATAATAAAAATGATGGCCTATTTAGCCATAGACCCTGTGTAGTATGGTAAATTGTGATGTGTTTGTTGTGGGGTTTTTTAAGCCACAAAATGCAAAATATTACTAAAGATGCAAAATTTCACTTAGATGGTAACAGTTCAGGGTATACAAGACTCCAGCTGGAAACAAGCATATTTTTGATATTCAGCATTAATGAAGTAGATCAGTGCTTTTATAAACTTGGGACAGAATTGGTATTTTATGTATAAAATAGTAGTAGTAGTACTACTAGTAGTAGCAATAGTAGTAGTAGTATCATTATCATTATCACTTTATCATTCTTATCATTATTTTCATCGTTACTATTACACTCTTGTAATTTTTTCATTTAGAAGTAGCTCTTTTAAGGCAAGTTGAAGGCAACATCCTGAGTCTAGTGATAAAGTCACCTGCTAATTTTAAATTCAGGCCAAATTTGTACCTTCACCGTACCAGTGAAGGTGATGAACGGATAAAAATTCACCCCAATTTTGTCCCATTCTTTCTTTAGTACTCCAGTTCCAGATGGTAGTCCCTCTTTAAACGATTACTTGAGTGCATAGCCACTAATTTGTTTTTTGTTTGTTTTTCCCTGCCTATCATTCTGAACACAAGAATATTTACTGAATCCAAGTCACTACAGTCCCAAAGGGTTTCTTGTCAATCCAAGTTTGCCACAGCATTTAAAGAAGATAGTATGCATATGATGAATTAGCAAGTACACCTTGCTCAAGCCAAGGCTGTGCATCACACATGGCTGATAGTCTTTAAGGTCTTCAACCCCTAGTTTGGATGGGAAAACTTAAAGTGTAGCTCTTGCCTCTTGCATATGCTCTGCCTTAAATAAAACTTAGAGGTGAATGTTAAAAATATTTAAATTTATTCTAATCCAAGGAAACCATGATGTTGTAATAGTGAATAATTACTGCAACATCTACTATTTTCTTTATACAACCCTGATATTTCTTTAAAATACTTCTTTACAGCTTTTCTACTCCTCTACATGTTATGTTTTACTACTCCATGGCTCTGAAGCATTCAGGGATTAAGCAACCTGCAGAAGACTCCCATATTTTCTGAATCAGATCTGGGATGGGCTCCAAACCTGAGCTCAGGGCCAGTAATTTATGTGGGATTCCTTCTCTCCTCTCCATCTGCGAGGCACTGGAGCTGCACTAGCTTCAAAACTGTCTCATTCATTCAGTGATGTAGGAAAGACATCCATGCCTATCTCCTCGCTTACTACAGTACCTGGGGAATAGCAGAAAGTACTGCTTGTATTGTGGAGCAACTCTTTAT
The DNA here is from genome assembly GCF_015227805.2 of Hirundo rustica. Classification (NCBI taxonomy): domain Eukaryota; kingdom Metazoa; phylum Chordata; class Aves; order Passeriformes; family Hirundinidae; genus Hirundo; species Hirundo rustica. The sequence goes on along the minus strand of NW_026690337.1, from coordinate 19,212 downwards.
TTCTCTTGGGTGTAGCTGTGTTTACAGCAAGGTATGTGTTTCTGGCATAAATCATGACTACACCCCTTGCATTTACATCTGTGGCTGGAGTCCTGGGGCAGTGAAGGCTTCAGGACAGAGAAATGAGACAGAAAACACATCAAGTCTTTAGGGCAAGCACTAGGTGTAAGAATAATAGCTCTTGGAGCTGAGCCAGAGCTGCAGGCTGGAAAAGGCACATGGTTGCTCGTTGACCACAAATGATTAACATCTTCTGTGGTAAGTCCCACCGTGAGGTGCCTGACAGCTCCAGCACGGATTCAGAGGGAAGAGAGCTGCAGAGTCACTTCCTATGGCATCCAATTTTGCTTGGAAATAGCTCAGTGAAACACTTTTGGCCCACGAGGCGTGCTGGACTGATTGCTGGTGGCGCCTGGGAACAGCCAGCATGGTGTCAGGCACTGATCTTCACACTCTGCTTTCCCATGAGGTTTCTCCATGCACAAGGGTTGTGCCTTTCCCTTCCCAGTCTCCTGCAAAGATTTCGTGCCCCTGGCTTTCCCACTTGTTCACTGGAAAGGCTTCATTTGCAGTTTCTCTCCAGGTCCACTGGCCCTCCAGCTCAGTCCTGGGAATAGCTGGAACTCTCAATCGTCCAGACAGGAGCCACAGGGCAGTGAAGCCACGGAGGAGGAGGCGGGCAGTGTCACTGCCCTGTAGCTATAACGGAGCCAAAAACATCCAGCAGTGGTGCTCAGAGTGGTGCTCTGTTACACAGAGAAAACTGGAGGTGCCAATTTTTGGAGTGTTTTCTTCTCTGGCATGTGAGCAGCATCACCACTTACAGCTTCTACTATCCAGGTTTTACTTGGTGTTGTTTGGCTGAGTTATTTATGGGTATTAAAAAAATGTCTGGGGATGATTCAGAACAGCCTTGGGATAGGAGCTTGCACCAATCAGTGTGAAAACTGAGCCAGCTTTGTGTAGTTCCTGGGGTTTCTTTATATACGTTGACTTTGTCTAATATTCTGAAGACCTGCAGAAGGACTGAATCCTTGCTTTTGTCTTTCATATATGCATGGGACTTCTTTTTTTCATTCTTACAAACAATAACTTCCACATTCTTTCTGTCTTCAAATTAGGAAGTTTTTTTCTCCTGACCCCATTGCCTGTACAACCTAAAGTTACTTAACACAAGGTTTATACGTCTATTTCAAGTTATATATAAACTCTCATTACTTTCCATGGATTAATCCTTTCCAATTACAACTCCACTTACTACTAACTCTTGCTTTGGAATAACTGAATGAATGAGTTTGGGTGTTTTGGATTACAGGCCAGTGATATCACTTGGCTCTTTGCTTTTCCTATGAACTTCATACATACATATATGTGTGTAAATATAAACACTCTCTCTCACCTTTTTATTCATTTTATATGCATGTATTTAGCCCCCTTTAACTTCATAAGTTATCATTTTAGGTAACACTTAACTTTGCTTCTATGTTTACTGCTTTATTTGTATTATATATAAAAATATGTGTGTGTATGAGTGCAATTTTGGATTGTGAATGTATGTGTGTGTGCACACAACTCAAGTTGTCTGCACACAGAATCCTTTGAAAACTCCCTGATTAAATGTATGGACAATCTGCAAGGTTGTGATTTTGGAGAGGTAATAATTGTCTATAAAGTGTGGTGAAATACAATTGTTTGTAAGCACAGACAGAAAAACTGTGGTCACCTCTATCATGTATTTTGAATTATAGAAACAGTCTGATAAATGAGATCTCACAAGTACTACTCCAGATGGATGGCCATATCAAAAGAACCATGTTCTTGCCATGATTCTTCTGGAGTTCAGTACAGATTTTTTTTCTTTCCTGTAGAAAAGCAGAAGAATTTAGAATTTTTCATTCTAAACTTTTAGTTGAGAATATACTAGTCCTATAATAGAGTTGCACACGCATTTCCTCTGTGCAATAGACAGATCTCAGCCCAGCTTCTTTTCCAGAGAGAATTCTTTACTGAGCAAGGTTACTTGAGGAATAAGTCCTCTCTAAATAGGTGTGCCATTCCAGCTGAGGCTTGATATCAGATTTCCCAGGGGAGAAATAGGCACACACAGGGCATATCCTATTTGGGGAACTCAAAGGAAAACATTTGGTGGTGGTGACTCAGAGAGGCATCTCTGCCCTCTGAGTCAGGGCTGAGTCAGCACCAGGGCACTGCTGAAGGTGCTGAAATCTGAGTGAGTCACCAAAACCTCCACTGGGCACCCCAGAACGTTCTCCTGCATCCACTGAGGTCTTCTCAGGCCAAATCTCCACTGGCCAGCCCTGCCAAGAGAAACCTGCCCTTCAGTTTGCTTTGCTGCCTCACTTTCCCCAGAGCATCTCAGACTGCATTGGGGCTGATGCAGGGACCCAGGCGTGAAGGTCAAATTTCATGGTTTATCTGCTGATGTCTCTTGCATCTTGACAGGATTTTGGGACCAATGCTGATATGCAACCAGTTTGTGATAAATCTCAGTTATTGAGATTTGTTAAGAATTTTTCTTGCTACCTTCTGGTGATGTTAGTCAGAGAAAGCAGAGGTGTTGTAGAAAGAACCTTACCTGTGAGACTGGCAGCCAGCACACCTTCTGAATCCCTAGCTAGGTGGTAGCATAGATAAGGCAAGCAAAAGAGAGGTTTTTGTTACTGCTATGTGTTGTAGGCATGGTACCTGCAGAGAGGTGATGTTCTATTCCCAAATTTAACAGTAAATAACTTCACTAAGTTATTGTGGTGGTGGTGGTGGTGGTATTATTATTATTATTATTATTATTATTATTATTATTATTATTATTATTATTATTATTATTATTTATATGACAGAAACATTTAGTTTGGAAAAAACCTCTAAGGTCATGAAGTCCAACTTTTGACTGGCTGATCTAGGACTGAACAATGAAAAAAATTGGAGACTTCATTTAACTTAAGAAGTAAACATTGAGAGAAACTGAATTCTTAAAAAAAAAAAACACCTACCCCAAACACAACAGTGCTCAAGTAGTTCTCTTGTGTTGTGTTCACATGTGTCTTTTGTCTGGAAACTGCAAGATGGGGTTCAGGAGTTGAGGTCTTTTACTAATTAATGTGGAGTTGTCATTGTTGAATGGCTGCTGTCAGTATATTTCATTTTTCAAAATTAATTAAGAGCATAGTAAGGACAACCTTTCATGAAAGACAGAGAGAGCTTGAAGCTCAGACATCAGGCAGTGCCAGATGTTCTCCTGCAACTCTGATGGAAAGCCATTGAGAAAAAAGGTTTTGCTGAACGCAGCCAAGGCACCAAAAAATTAGCATCTGTATCAAATACAGGTTGGCTTCAGAGCCAGCACGAAATACTGGGCTTCAGAAAGTGTCTTCATTACTGACCTGAGGTCCAAGTGATGAAGCAAATGTTCACCGTGACTTCATTCTTGATTATATTTAAGTTTCTCTAACAAGTCGGTTCCTAGCCATAAACTGAATATTGGCAGGTTAACTTTCAAGAGTTTATACCCCACTGTGTCATATTAAAACCAAACAAAACACCCCAAACCAAAAAAAAAAAACAACCAACATCAAAATCAAATATATATTATTAAATTGCAGTTGTGGATTCTTTAATCCCTTCAGAGCTTTTGGAATAATGGCACATAACCTGTGAGAGTTGAGCAACAATGTAAAGCCCACACTTCACAGAATTATCAGTGTCTTGAAGTTGTTTAAAAGCTTTCAAAATAATAACACTAATAACTAGTAGTAATTATTATTAGTAAAGAATTATTAATAATAATTAGACTGCTTTGATTGTAATGATTTAAAATTTTAGGTTATATCTTCCTGCTGTGAGGATAGATAAGAAGAAAGATGAAAGTAAAAAAAGACTGAGGTTTTCGATGTGAATAGACGTTGATTTATTTATTTGCTTTTCCTTATGAACACTCAGCTTATATATTTATTTTCTGAACATTTGTAGTTTCAGATTTTCTTTGTAAATGCCCAGGCTTGCAATGAAATATCTCCTTTTCTTGATTTTTGAAGTAACAAAATAAATCTTATACAATAATGGTTGTCAGGGTATGCACAACAAGTAGGAAAATACTGCCAGCTCAGATGAAATGGCACAGTCCCCAGCTGTATGGCTACTTGCCAAAATCTTTTTTTTTTTTTTTAAGTCCTCTCGGATTTGGAAGAAACATATTCTATTGCAGAATATTACAGTGTGCTGTATAAAAAATAGTAATGAAAACTGGCTACTTTTGGAGGTTCACAACTTCTATTTAACTGTACTCACATTCAAAATGTGATTAAGAGTACGTTAAGAATGAGAAGAATCTCAAATAATTTCTGAGCCTTCTTAATTCCATGTGTATGCCTCTACATCTTAGAACATTTAGAGAATTAATGCAATATTAATTAGTTATGATTGTAAAATCAGTAGAAAACTATTTTGCATTGAAACCAAAGATGATGATATTTATGCAGGAAAACATGAAAGGTAGTAAAAATGGATTAAGTAATCATTAGAAGTCAGCCTTCTCTGGTATCATCAGACAAGGGCATTGTGGATGGAAAAATAGGAAAAAAATCTTTGCAGAAATATTTTTGCAGACATAAAAGTTGGCATACATCACTCCCATTACACTTGACTGCTTTTTGTGCTAGAACAGCAGAGAATATAATAGGATACACCAGGATTTTCATGAGTGGTTAAAGTTTGCGTCTTTTCGCTGGTGGTTTTTGTTGGGTTTTTGTGGATTCTTTTTAATCAAATACTTGGTCCTAAACATTTTTATCTGGAAATTTCTTTCAGAAAATAGTTCTGAGGGTTTTGGGGGGATTAGATTGTTTCTTTAAAAAAAAACTGTGAGTAACATATACTTTCAAATCTCAAAATATGACTCTTGATACCCGGTAATAAAAATACTGAAGTAAAAAATTAGCTGCCCCAGGGCTGGTTTCCTTACTGTTTCCCTTACATCACAGTACATCTCTTGAATTACAGCTTGGACTTCTCAGGCTTTTTAAGAACACGTGGGGTTTTCTGATTTTAATACCAAATCCTGCTCACCATGCAAGATCTTATTTTTTTGTACATATATCCACACACGCGTATATATACATATATATACATATATATACATATATACATACACATACACACACATATATATATGGCTGTAACACCACATGGTCTGTGAGTGGATTTTTCATACTGATTTTCAGTGTACTTTTTCTGCTTAAATCCCCAAATTATTTCGGTATGTTTTTCAGTTACAGGGTGGCAGGAACAAATATATCACTTATGCCACATTTTAAGTCTTTACACTTTTAACTGCCAATGTTTTGCCCATCCTTGTCCAATATACACAAAGAAAAAGAAAAATCAGGAGGAGATTTATCTGAAAAAATATTTTTAGAACATACAAGAATATTTGTATCCCATCAACATCACATGGCACTGGTAATGTTTTGCTCTGTTTCTGATACTGAGCAGCTGAAATGTGGACATCACTATGGCCATATCATTATTATCCATATGGACAGACAAAATTAGTGTCCTGTACTTTTAATGTACATATTTAAGCATTCTCATTTTTATTCTGTGATTTTGTGTTTGGTCAACTACAAATGCTTTCTGAAGACTTATGCAGATTTTCAGACCATGGTTACTTCCTTTGCATCACCCATGTATTTTCTTCTCTCTCTCTCTCTCTCTCTCTCTCTCTCTTTCTTTCTTTTTCTCTTTTTTTTCCTTTTTCTTTTCTTCCCCGCACCGCCCCCCCCCCCCCCCCCCCCCCCCCCCCCCCCCCCCCCCCCCGCCTTTTCCGCATTGCATTGCATTTAGGATTTCATTCAAATGTAATGGTGAATAGAAGAAGAGGTCAACTGGAGAGCCCATTTTGGCACGCAGAAAAATGCCATGAACAGGAGATATGTAATTCAGAGATAAATTATTTTGGCCATCAACTCTTTTGGAGAAAACCCTGTGAATGTTACAATATTTTCACAAAATGGTGAAAAAAATGTGTGTCCATGCAAGCTGCAGATGTCTCTGTAAAAATAGTATTCTGTTTGTATGCACAAACAGAAGTATTAAAAATATGTTAATTTTACATATATTCCTAAGATATGTATTTTTTATACACATTCTTATATGTGTATTTTTAACATATATTCTTAACTTGAGATCTGGGTTCCAGCATATATTCTGGAAAATATTCATCATATATTCATAAGGTATGTACTCAATTTTCTAGACCTGACTATCTGACTTTCTAAGACAAAAGGGTGACCCATTATATGACATTTTAAAATGAATAATTTAAAGAGAATTATGAAATACTGTCTATGATTTGTGATTCATGATTGACTATGTAAGATATAATCTGAATATGCATCACAGTCAATTAGGAAAACAACAGGACACATATGAATGCTAAAATCAATAATTACATTGCAGGAAACAGTATTCAAAATTATGAGAGATGGAGTTAGTCCATCATTTACTTCCTCTATTTTATCAAACCAGGCAAATGTATTAAACAAGAATAATAACATTAAGTGTTACTGAAAATTGGCAGGACATAACTTTGGGCTGCTCTTTATTGTTATTGTTTATTTCTAGTACACTCTCATTTTTATAGGTAAAAAATAATAGTGTATTTGCTTGTAGCTTTCACTTTTCTTGAGACCAAAATCAAAACTCTGATTGAAATATTTCTTTAAAACAGCAATTAGATCAAAAATCTTTCCTCTTTTCTGTGCCTCAAATCAAAACTTCTAGTCAATATTCAATTGTGTGGACCTCTACAGAAAAAATTACATTGTCCATGTCTTTGAAACAATAAAAAACTTTTTGAAGAAATACTCAGTTCTGAGGAACAGCTTTGCTGCAGAATTGCAGCACTTGTCAAAATTATTATCAGTTTTGCATACAGTTGATACAGTTTCATGTTCCTCTATCAAAAGATTTTTCTCTCTTGGACACGTGAATCTTTCAGTTACCTTTTGTGCTGCGTCTTTGCAAGTTGTTCTGTAATTTAGGTTTAACTTCACAATGCCTTGACTGCTCTGGAAGAAACACAAGCCAGGCATTTGATTTAAAAACCTGGCTAGGAGAACCCTTGTGCTATCTTCTGGCACAGCAATCAATTTCCATGAGATCAAGACAATCAGCAGAATTGCATTTTCCTCCCTTGTGTGCAAAAGAGACTGCCATATTAATTACAAAGTTTTGGTAAAGGATCTAAGAGCTGGGAGTTTTCATTTACATCTGCTGCAGGTTCTGTGGAGTGCAGTGGAGTGTGGAGGTTTTCATGAGGTTCAGAGAGGAGCCACCTGCTCCCACAGAACCATGCAGAAATTTGTGTATTTACTTTCCAGCAAGGGAAAAGCTAATTTGTGATTGTCCAGCATTTATTTGCATTTACAGCTAAAGAATGAATATTCTTAGCTCTGTCAGGAAGTCCTGATATAGCTTCGTCCTCAGCATTGAGAACTTCCTTGTGTTTGGGTAAAAACAAGGATGAATTCTGAACAAGAAAAGGTTTTTCCTTTGCTCTTGTGAGCAGTAGCTGTTGCTGGGAGAAACTGCAGGCTCAAGGCTCTCTACAGGAGCCATGTGAGAAGGGTTAGGGAACAGAAAGCAACCAAATCCTTCTGCTTGCTAGTAGGTACAGCCAGGATAAAAAAATGTAGGAGAAGCCATATGTAGCCTCTGATATTTCCCCTGAACAACAGGGAGCAAGCACCACTGGAATGCTTTCCCTCATTCTACCTCAGGCTTTGCATTTCTTTCAGTAAGTTATATATTATGGCTATGTCATAGAAGAAGATTTGAACTTTTATACGGTGATTTCAGCTCCAGCAGTAATCCTGCTTGCAGACATATCTACTGCAAAAGATTTGCAAAGTAAAAGTACAAGCAGGATATATCAACCACTTGTTGGCTCATTAAAGAAGCATATTTAATATTTACAGCTTTGCTTTCCCCAAATCTTCATAGCCATAAATAGATCTTGTTAAATTTTCAATGGAAACAAGCGTCAAGAAGCATATCCTAGCGTTAATTTTTTAGGGGAGATACACAATTTTTTTATAGAAATGAAGATTAGATCAGGTCCAATTTCCCAGCAGGGGAAATAGTTTTAAAATACAGAAAAATATTTTTCAAGGGGATTAACGAGAATGCAGTGGACAAAATGGAATTTGAACCTCTTTTTGCTACATGTCAGTTCTATCGCTATAAAGATCTGACCTCCTTTATAATGCACTTCTAGATTTACTGATGAAAAGTACAGGAGAATGGCAAGAGAACTTTAATTATCTGACGTAATTAAAAACGTAAGAATAATGACATAATTAAGAACTTAATGGAACTTAATGCTGTGATGATGTAACATTTGTATTTTCTCTGGGTTTTGGAAGATCTACACTTCCATTCTGAGGTTGACATCATTAATGTCTGCTGCTTCATTTGTTTTGTTATTGTGGATTGCTGTAAGTCTTCTGTATGGGATTTCTTAGGCTTGTCAAGCAATGCTGAGAATGAAATTTTGGATTCAGAGTTTTGAGAGCCGTGACCTTAGGCTATATGATTTAACACTGCTATTAATTTTTGAAAGGCAGAGACATCTATTTTCTTTATTTCTTCACAATGGATTATTCCTTCAGCTGTTATCCATCAGCTTGCTAAACTGGAAAAAAAAGCACTGGAGAACCTTACTGGAGAAGAGGACACAGCACAAGTGTTGGGCTGATTTTCACCCCCTGAATGAGGACAGGTTGGAATTAATGTGGTGAGTTTGGAGAAGAATTTGGAAGCAGAAGGAGGTTTGACAGGAAGAGCACAGCAATGAAGCGTCGAGCATGTTCACAAGCCTCCTATTAATTCAGCATTTCTCCCTCAAATTAAAGACTAATCCCATCTGAAGCCATGGAAGCATTTAATTATGGTTAGTCTGTATTGTGCATTCCCTTTATTCTTTAAACATTAAATTTTACCCAAGCTAAATTAACTAAAACTCCTTAATTAACTAAAAGTCCTTAATTAGCCAAAGCTAGTATGCTAGCTGAGCTTCTGTAGTGAGCTTAAACCTGAAAATAGGTGCTCCCCAAAAGTTAGTAAAATTTTATATGATTTGCATGCAGATTTGCTCCCAGATTTGCTTACAAGTCTGGTTCCTGTCTCATCATGCTGGTAACAGAATAAGAATGTGAGGAAGGAGTTTTCCACATTGCACTCTTTTGCCCCAAATCCCTTGCCAATAGTGTAAAACCCTACAAGCTGACAGCTGATGAACTTCATCTCTCTAAGTGTGTGACTGTCTTGACCTAGTGGCTTTCTTTTCATATGGAAAATGAAATTTTGGAGTTTTTTTCTTTGTCTGTTTGTTTTGATTTGGTTTTGGGTTTTTGGCTTGCTTTGGGGGTTTTTTGGTTGGTTGGTTGGTTTTTGTTTGCGTTTGTTTGTTTGTTTGTTTGTTTGTTGTTGGGGGTGTAATCTGAATAAATTTAGAAGGGACTGGAATGGGACATTTGTAATAAGGTGTGAGTAATGACACATCCATTGTTTTGTTGCCTTGTTTTGTTTATCAGTTTTCTTTACCTGTAAGAAACTCAAAATTAATTACCATGACCTAGACATGCTACAAAATGTTCAAACAGCTGTGTAAGTGTCAGGTGTACATTTTAAGAACAGGCAGTGTCCCCAGCCAGGAAATATCCCAGTCTTACGCCCTGTCCTTGTACCCCCTTACACTCATCAGATTCTGTTCGTGGCCATCCCAACTGTCAGTGGTACTGCAGCAAACAAGATCTTCTTTCAACCCAACACAAATAATTGAACAACTCTCTTAGAGAAGGTACTGAACTCTTCTTCACTTTTACTGACACTGCACTGGCTTTACAAAGGTTGCTGCGAGACACATCTCCAGCTCCCTGTCCCACAGCTGATGCAAACAACACACAGAAATCACATGGTGTTACTGTGGTTGTTCATTCTGCAAAGGTTTTCCAGCTCTAGAATCCTGATCACAGGCATGTGATGTGGGACATAATGCTTATCGGGAGGAGTGTCTCCTCTCCTTGCTATGTTATGCTCTACATAGCATAAACAAAGTCCTTTTAGCCCAAAATAATCATGGCAATGTCATGTGAGTGGGAAGGCAGGGGCAGCTGGAAAGAGATGGTGGTGGAAAACCTGGGGTACACTAGGACAAGTGAAAGGGCAAAATATGTTACAGAACAAGAGCTAATGTAAGTAAATCCCAAGAAAGGAGAATTTAGGCAGTATTTTACATGTACTTGTTGAACAGCAAGATTAAAAAGCTGTTCATTACAAAATGCAAAGTAAGAGAAAGCTGTAATTACGTTGCCTAGTGTAGAAAGGAAAATGCATGAGAGTCCAGGAGAATTTCCACCTTTTCTTCAAGTGGAAGTGAACACAGGAAAGAAGGATCAGACTCTGCTGGCAGTGCTGCCTTCACAAAACACAAGACAGGGTGTAACAACACAAACAGTGACAGGAAAAATGAAATTGCTGACTGACCCAGAGATGGAGGTCACTCCACCCTTCAGGCTTTGGAGGAGCTTGCAGTTATTATCAATCCCTTGAGATCTAGAGGCCATGACTCTCCTGCCCAATGGATTGCCTTGGGATTACACAGCATTTCCACCTATTCAAAATAACTCTCTAACCAGAATTGAGGGCTCTCACTGGAGCTGCAGCAGGTGTTAAAGGTATTCCAGAGATAAATTCGTGGTTGCGCAATTTACTTCCATTTAGCAATAAGCATTTTGTGCTATCGTGAGGGTGCTGCAAGTGAAATGTGCAACAAGGCTGGTTATCAAAATTTGTGCATTTTTGATGTGGAAATAAGTTGCCCATACAGAGGCAATGTTTAGTCGCAGGTTGTTTCTTGGATTCATGGGAATGAGGTCACAATGCTCCTGTCTCTTTACTCCATATGATTTAATAATTTAAATTCATGACCTAATTTTTTGCTGCTTTGTATTACATATCTTTTACTTCCGTCCAGTCACTCTCGTGCTCTGAATGTGTGCGCAGCTTGGGTCACCATTATGCCGTTTTATCCCTTCAAAGATACTGCTGTTGTTTGCAGCACAAAAAAAACCCCACAATCAATTTTATTCAAAATGATCTTGCAAGGGTCATGGGATAGACATATTCTTCCAGTTAAGTCTTTCTGTACTGCCTGTTTTCTTAGAGATTTTGTGAGGTGCAGCTCAATCTCCAGGAGAAAATTCTGCTTAGTAACATGCTGTACCTGCTACCACTCTGTCAGCAGAGAAAGAACTGATTTTCCAAAATTCGTAAAGTAAACAGACCATTTAGGAAACACTAGGGGAAAGTGGTGGGGAAAAGCCTTCTAAGAGCATCAGAGGATATTTTATGTTTGTGTGTAGTGTAGTGATGAATAATTGTCTCAGAAAGTAGTCCAGATAGGTGCAGAGAGCCAAAGATCACCAGATTTTCATGCCTGGAGCTTGCACTGAGCACCATCACCCACAAAAGTTTTCCAGATTGGGTCAAACTAGTGAGACAGATTTTCTTGCCAGCAGACTTGTCCCCTGTTGTTTGTAGTTTGCACTGCTCGGCTAATTTCCTTGGGGGAATATGTACCCATGATAGAAAACAAGCTTTTCAGCTTTTGTTCTCACTAGCCTGTCACTGGAAGCAGGGAAAGAATACTCAAGACTTGGGACTGGCCTTGCTTCCTTCAGAGATGTAGGACCTCCCAAGTAGGAACTAGTTTAAAGAGAAATTGGGGGGGAGGGGGGGTGCGGTGCAGGGAGGGAAAGAGATGTGTGAGAATGACAAGGGAAAAGCAACTGCCAATATGAATAATTCAAGAGAACACATGAAAGGGTAGGAGGGAGATTTTGTTACATTAGTAAAACAAATAGCAAATAAAATGCAAATAGGTTTACAATCATACTATCATGCACATTAATTTCTGCAAAAATTTTGTTCCCTATTTCAGTCTTCTTCCCTCAAGCCTCTTCTCTCTGTAGCTGGTACCCTTCACAGTCTGTGGTGAGGATCTGAGCCACTAGACTCAATTTCAATTCCAAATCCAAACATAAGCAATGGCTTGTGAGCCTGCAACTCCTTTGAGGCTCACCCAACTCCAATTTTGCTTTATTCCTCCAGGGGAAGCATTTTCTCTTTGAAGCTACAGTCCAACCCCTTCCATTGCAGGGATATAGGCTTAGATTCTCCTCTAGGCTAGCCTGTTGTGAGACATTTTAGGCACTGTCCCTCTATATCCCACCAACAGAAGAAGAGAGCTCTGACATGATGAAACTGTAAGTGATGGGGTGACAGTGGAAATTTAGAAGTCTGGAAAACTGGAAAACAGTTGGTTCTCCAAGGCTCTCTCTGATTAAAATTAACACTTAAAATCAAAAAAATTGTGAATTTAATTAGTCCAGATGTTTGAAGATGCAATACTAATGGCAATTTATCTTCTCTTTTGTTCAAAAAATATCTTAGAATTATCATGAGAAAGATGGTTACCAGAGCATTATTACATGTACTGTTTTCTTGTCATGTGCCACAGGCAAGAACAACACTATGAAGAAAAATATTTCTTTCTGAGAATAAAGATAACTACTGTAAACTAATTGCTAAGCTGCAGTACAGTAGCTAAACTTGTGGAAAAAATCTACGTTAATGAGTTATAAGTCACCTTGTCTGAAAAATTAGCTTGCTCTAAAAACACTGGTGCCCAAAAGTTACAAGCACTTTTCATATAGAATCACAGAATCACAAAACATTCTGAGTTGGAAGGGACCCTTCAGGATCATCGAGTCCAACTCAATGTTTAAAGTGTCAAACTTTCAGTGTTCAGGAATGGGGAAGCAAAGGGGAATGTGCACAAGGTTTTGTGGGTTTTATTGTCTTTTGTTCAAAATCTCCCCTTGTAAACTTTTTGTAGAGGTGTACATGCAGGAAACATTGCCTCAGTCAAAGCTAAGTGAGAAATGTCACTTGGGGATACCTGAATACATCACGATTCACACAGGATATCTGCAGAAGCAGGGAGTGATTTTTGACAGGATAAAGGCATGGCTCTCAAAAAGCAAGTGCTGTGTTCCATGAGAGGAATTTCTACCTTGTCTAAAGCCTCAAAACTGACATAATTTTTTAAAATCTAACGTGTACTTACCAATTTCACAGATCTCCTTCCTGTGATTTTCATCTCACCTCACTTCTATTTTTTCAATTTCATAATACAATGGACTAATTCTTTGGGGGTTGTTATTTTATATTTTTAGATTGTCTTCTCTTAATCCAGTCAAAAGTTTCTCATTTTTAGGAGGTTATAAAATCCCTCAAGGGCACAGCAACAAACCTTTCTGTCTGACCTCCAGTTGCTGAGAGGTTACAGAAAGGCTCAAGACTATTTAGGACAAAGACTCTTGCTGGTCCTTTGACTGCCTTGACAAAGCACCTGGAGCAAATCAGATTATTTACTTGGTTGCCACTGGCCACCCACTGCTGTGTGTGCTGGGGACAAGGGATCATCCCACTGTCCATTGACACCTTTAGGAATGTGCGGCTGTTCACCTAGTTTTACCAACACTGGGCTTTAGCCCAATTCTGTGCTCCACACTTCCGCCAGATATCAGCAAACTCTGCTTAATACCAGGATCCCTATGCACTGCCTTTCATCCAAAGAAATCAAAGTATCCAAAAATGAATTAAAGTTTCACAATACTTGCTGGCGTGCCTCCTACAAGATTTGTTCTGCTGTAATTAAGGCAGCTTTTGATAAATCAGGATCCTTCATCACCCCTCCAGCTGTGAGTGCCCACATAGTCCCACTAGGATTTTTGGCAAGATCTCTCATCTGAAATGGTGAAGATTTTGTCTCAAAACTCTCCCTTTCCTCCCCCACAACAGGCTATATTGTGCAGTGTGCTGCTTCATGCCACTCCTGGAGCAGGCAATAAGTGAAAATCTACCACCCTTGTTGCTTCATTCTTGGATGTGGCAACACATCGCCCTCTGAGCTTACTCAACCACACAATTATGCCTAAATTAAAAAAGAAGAGAGAGGGGGAGAGCAAAGAAAAGCAGGAATGCGGGGTGGGTGGGAATTGGCTTGTAGGAAAGAAGCTGGCACAGGGAACACAGGCAATTGAGGATGGAATCTGCCTTGCCAAATCCCCACAGAGGGGAAAATGCCAATCCTGTTTCAATGAGTAAGCAATTAACCTTATATTAGATTACTCCAAATAAACACTGGTTTGATAAAAAGCCGGGCGAATTATTAGTGTGAAGAACAGGGGGACCCAGATAGGGTGATTTGTGAAAGCTCAAACCAGAGCTGTTCTGTGTGGACTGTGTTTTACACAATCAGTGCCAGGGTTAGTCAGTAGCTGAACATTGTTAGCACAATTTCATGTGGCCAGATGCTCCACAGAGGCGGATTTTGCAGCATTTCAATTAAATTGGTGTAATTAGGCTGATTTCCACCAGCTGATATGTTCCTAGTGTCTCCCCGTACCTTTTATGTTTAAATATTGCTAGTTAATATTCTAGTCATTGTCAAAAGGATAGCAGTGAAAAAGAAAGCAAAGGGAAATAACGATGCTGGAGAAAGGTGTAAATAGCTGGGCAGCCTGCACAGCAAGATCATGGACATAGAAACAAGCAAATTTATGCATGGTCAGGCACTGCCCAATGCTATTGCTTCATTTTGGAGCACGAGAGAATATATAAATTGAGATGAATGGAGGAAGAGAAAGTAGTGCCAAATTCCAGGTTGAATGCACTCCTTTCTCACTTCATACCCCACTCTAAACCTTGCTCCCCAGGAAATTCTGGTTTTAGTTCTATCAAAAAAATTATGTTGGAAGGTGATCAGCAGACCTCAGGAGCTGATCAATGGGGCAACTCTCTGCTTTTTTGGTGTACCCATGTCCTGATTCAGCCCAGGTGAGGGAAGCTATGCAGGAGAGAGGGGTTAAAGCTGGCTGAGCCATCCTCCTGGGTGAAAAATTGGATGTATCACTTCATGACGAGGAGGACTTCCCCCCATTTTCTGGGACTAATCTGTTTGGTGAAGGAAGCGGGAAAAAAAAAATGCAAGGCCATTTTTTCCCATGGAATTCCATAGTAAATTCAGTAATTTATTCTGATCCATAAATGTGTCTTTCAGGTGCTGTGATATTTTTTTCCACGTATAATAATTTTTGGTGAAGAACCTGACTTTCATTTTGAACACGGAATTGAGTTCCGAAGCAAGTTCCACTTATATTCTGGGCATCAGCCTATAAAATAAGGGCATTTCCCTGCCACTGCTGTGTTGTGAAGCAGCATGAAAACAGTAATGGCTTCAAACGTCTGGCAGCTAAGACATACTGCTTTCACAGGTTCAGTATTTAATATTAGCCAGAGTGCAGCTCTATGAGAAATGACTGCACCAAAAAAAAAAAAAAAAAAAAGCAGCTTGTAGTGGCTCTAAGGTTTGGGGGGTTGATTTTTTGTTTTGTTTATTTATTTAAGATTGCAATGAAACATTTGGGAAAGCTGTGCTGTCATTTCACACTATATATTCAGGGATAGAAATAAAATATGTTATAAAATGGATATAAAATATATATTCAATCCCAAAACAGCCATTGTCGCTGTGGAGTCAGAGACAGGGATGTAACATTAACTCATCGAGTTCATGCAACAACAACCCCAGTTTATTTTCCAGCAGCTCCTTTTATAAGGCTTCAAATTTCCCACACTTACAGACATGATTGGTCAAGGGTCTCAACTCTGCCCAACTCGTTGTATCCCTGCTTCAGAGGAGGTGGCTGAGGTCCTCTGTCTGGGTTTGATTCTGGTCTATTGTTATTGTGTCCAGGGACTTGTTTACTTCAAGCTAGGCTGGTCGAGCTGGTGTCTGTTAAGCCAGATGATCTGTGCAGCTACTGACCAGCTTTATCTGCCACACAACATCACCTACTGATCTGTACTCAAGGGAAATTAAGCACTAGTCGATGCTGAAAATGGTGTTGCAATTAGATATTGTAGCAAATTAATTAATCTACAGATAATTTGCATAGAGCAATTAAGGCAACCCTCCTAGGGCAGTAGTAACCAATAACAGTGAAGTGAAATCAAGGATAATTTAAAAAGCAGGCAGCAAACACAGTAACCTCTCTGAAGTCATTGGAACACATAAGAAGTAATCTCTCACGAAGGCGATGTGGGATCTGTGGGAGTGAAGAACTGGACTATAAATTAATCTCATAAAATTTGTAGTAAATTGCACTTGCTGTTTGTAATGTTAAACAGTGGATTATTTTTTTCCACAAATATGGGAAAATTTTTATTCAAATATAACACAGCTTTTAAATGTGGAAGTCACCTAACAGCTTAAATAGGAACCTCTTCTGATGAGATGTAAGTTCTTATGTCTCTGTTAGACTTTGATATAGTGAATAAATAGTGAAATAGTGAATAATAGTGAAAACTGGGTGATCTGATTTGTCATAGTTCTTTTGGGGTGACTGCTCTTTCTAACCTAATGTTGTTTGAGGGGTTTTTTTTTAATTATTTTCTTCAGTTACCAACATAGAGCTAGTTTGGAATATTAGTATATTTAGTGCTACAGGCCATCCAAACTGCACTCACCATTTTAAGTAGGTGTTTGTCCATGTGGGAGACTTATAGTGTTGAAAGATTCACCTGAGACCCAGGACTAAAAGTGTGTTTTTACAAAATAAATAGGATTGACGCCTGAAACACAGGTTTCTTGCTAGCTCTTACCACCTTCTTAGTTTCATTGCCTTCCCAGGGCTAATAATGCACTTCAGCCTGTGTTGCCTTTCCGGTTTGCAACAGAAGAATCCCCTACACTCTTGGCCATGGTTTAGCATCTGGGACAGAGGAAAGACAAAAAACAACTTTGATGAAACAAAGAGAAAGCTCAAATTCACTGAGAATCCAAGTGTCTTATTTCTTATGAAAACCATTTGGGAAGCCAGCATTAAATTTTCCATGACAAAATTCTCTCTGCTATCAGTGTAGGCCTCCTAAGAGAACCAGATCATTGGAAATGAGAAATATGTTTTGGATTACTATCTTAATTTCAAGAAATTAATTGGCCAAAGACACTAATTTCTACATTTGGTGCACAGAAAGTTATCTTTATTATTTTTCAATTCTCTCTTGAGAGTGACAGAGAGGATTATTTTTTTGTTTTGAGACAAATTTCCAGAAACTTAAAAATGCCTGTCTACCAAAAATGTAGAAAATTATAAGCTACATGGAAAGTTCAGATAACTAGAAGACAAAGTGAGAAAAGAAAAAAAAGGAAACCAAGCTTCCTATGCCCAGTGAACAGTCATTTTTTTTCAGACTCAAAGGAAAAACGGAGGGCCAAAGTATGGTAGAAGTCAGTATGATACTAAGCCAGAACTTTCCTATGTTTCTCTTTTCATTTTCCTAACATTTTAATGGTGAAATTTTTGAAGTCATTGGTTCAAATCTCCTGGCTTTACAGTCTATCTTTTGGTTTACTTGCCAAATCAGATAGGAAGTTTTGACAAAAACTAAATTTCACAGTAACCATTCAGTTTTGGATGTATTCATTTTTTCCAAGGAAGAATTTTAAATTCAATGAATGTAGGCACTTTGTTCTTGGTTCTTTTGACCAAACTAATAGAAGTAGTTTTAATTAATTTGGGTTTTTTGTTCGATTGGCTCTGGTTCTGATTCCTCCAGTGAAACAAAAGATAGTTTTTATAAAAGCAATTGTGTACCAAGAGAAGGGTTTTGTGATGTTCCATTCCTGCAGCACTGCCTTGCTGGGGAGATTTTATATAATTATATATATATAATTATATAAAATATAATTATGTAGTTTCTTTCAGTATGTGTGTTTGCAGCTCTTGAATGAAGGTAAGTTATTTACCTCCCGCTGGGTTTTTGACAATTTGAACTACAACTTACATGTGGAAAATACTGCCTATTTTAACTGGTGTCAAGTCACCATAGCTCCCAAATGTGTTACTAACCCTGTAATTTCTTTTCTACATGAAAACCTTTTGTTCAGTTCTTGCATCACAAGCTCCTGTTGCAAAGCAGGATTAAAAGGTAACTGCTCAGAAATTCCTCAGGCACCCCCAGAGCGAAGACAGACACATGTCTTGCCCTGCAACAGGGGTTTCAAAGCCTGGAAACACGGCATCTCCAGAATTTTTAGTACTTATTTTTCAAATCTCTAATTTTAAATAAGGAAATAAAATAAAATAAAATAAAATAAAATAAAATAAAATAAAATAAAATAAAATAATATAAAATAAAATAAAATAAAAATCAGAATTTCCACCAGAATTCTGCGCCATAAAAGACCTCTCTGGCTCTTGCTTATTCACTCTGGCACTTGGCTGTCAGCTTTAATTACTCCACTGATCTTCTTTCTCCTATGAATAGAGGAGCACATTTTAAGCTCTTGTGCTTTTAACTGAACAAGTAAACATAATGTCCTACTCAATTAACTGAGTTACCAATGTGCCTTCCTGTTCAAAGACTAAATCAGGATGGGAGAAAGTAAGGAAAACACTCAGTGTGGTCTCATCAGGTTTATCTAAATAACAGGTTAAGAGAAGGACAAATTTATAATTAGATGCATTTTTGTTTCACATGCACCTTGCTGTCTCCATAATTTACATCTTGCTTTCATTAAAAATAGATGTTCAGAGCTCCAGAACACACCCTACACATTCCATACCTGCCCTGAACATAACAGAACACAACATTTATGTAGGACTACAGTTTTTTCCAACCACCTAAACTTGTATTCCTTCTAGCTCACGCGCAACAATTATTTAAAAAAAAAAAAAAAAAAAAAAAGGCAATGACTTCCCTCCTGCAATTTTAGGTGTGGCATCAATTGTATCTGCAGAGAACTGGGCAAATAAAACTGAGAAACTGAGATTTACATGGGGACCGAAGCATCAAGTTTTCTTATTCACTGATAAAATGTAGGACAAACCTCTGGAGCAGACAACATGTATCACGGGTTAATTAATTTTGGCAGAAATCAGGCCTTACTATTCTGATTGAAGCTTTTCATGTCACTTCACACTCAGTAGTCTCAAGGACACCTTCAAAGCATAGGAAGAACAACACTGAATTTAAATTAAGTTTTTGGGTGGAAATTTAAAT
>NW_026690336.1:0-43861 GCF_015227805.2 Hirundo rustica | reverse complement strand
ATAACTAGTGTAATGGCATGCTTTAAATCTGGCAGAGCAGGCCACGTTGCAATGGACTGCCCCCAATTGAGGCACCCTTCAACACCAGTCCCCCCACACCAGTCGCGACCTAGGGGGCCATGCTGGGTGTGTGGAAAGAAGGGGCATTTTGCCAAAGAATGTAGGTCTAAGAACCGGGGAAACGGGAGAGGACAACAGGGCCGCACGCAGCTCTCTCCCACTTGGGATGCGCAGCGGCCCAACTATGTGAACCCAAAATGGGGCGAGGCACTCCCAAACCCTTTTCCCCCATGAGAAGCTACCAACTTTATAGCACAACCAGCGACCCAGCCATATCTGTCCCTGTCCCAGGAACAGCAAAGACCACCCCCTGGGGACAAGACCCTTGGGTGGCCTTGGCAGTGAAGTGTGACAACCCACCAGTAATATGGGGAATCTGTAGTCACTATGCTGTTTTAGGTGACATTGCCATCAGTGTCCCCTTTCTGATTGATACCGGAGCAGACATTACTGTTGTTTCTGAGATAAACTGGCCACCACATTGGAAATTAGCGGACGCACCCATGGGAGGTGGAGTCGGGGGATTGAGCCGAGCTCGCAAGAGTGCCCAATTAATAGCAATTACACTTCACACTGAAAAAGGACCGGAAAAAACCATCACCCTTTTTCCATATGTCATGTCAGGAGTCCCACACTTGCTAGGGAGAGACACGTTAGCACTTTTAAAAGCCACGGTGACAAATTTACCATAAGGGCCCCTGCAGCATACCCACCCCCACCAATCAAGCTAACGTGGAAGTCGTCTCACCCAGTGTGGGTTGAGCAGTGGTCCCTGTCAAAGCCTCGAATAGATGCTCTCTTAAGCTAGTCGATCGTGAATTGCAGAAAGGTCATGTAGAGCCTTCCACTAGCCCATGGAACACCCCAGTTTTTGTGATACCCAAATGGGGCGGCGAGGGGTTTCCCCTTCTCCATGATCTGCGTGAGGTAAATAAGAAAATTCAACCAATGGGCCCTGTGCAAACCTCGCTGCCCATGAACTCAATGATACCAAAAGGGCAGCCTTGTGCAGTGCTTGACATTAAAGACTGTTTCTTTTCCATACCCCTACATGATGAAGACAAAGAGCGGTTTGCCTTTTCCATCATCTTCCCGAACAGCCATCGTCCTAACCTGCGCTTCCAGTGGAAGGTACTGCTTCAAGGAATGGTCAACTCGCCCACCATCTGTCAGATCACGATGGACTGAGCACTGGAGCCAGTCCAACACAGCAACCCGACCGTGACCATCGTCCAATACATGGATGACATCCTGATTGCCGCACCATCGATGAGCCAGGTAGACCAGGCAGTGTCAACAGTCTCCGAGACCTTAAAAACAAATGGCTTTGAAATCGCAAGCACAAAAATTAAAAAGGGACCATGTGTAACATTTTTAGGAGTAGGGATTTCAAGCTCCTACATAACCCCTCCTCAGATAAAAATCCACCGAGACATCAAGACGCTCCATGACACGCAGCAGCCGGTAGGATCTCTACAGTGGCTCCGCAACATCGTCCTGATTCCTCCCGAGGTCATGGACCCCCTGAATGACCTTTTGAAAGGGAAAAACTCATGGGAGAAGAAAACACTGACACCAGAAGCAACACGCTTGCTCGATTTTATCGAACAGCAAATATCAGTAAGCAAGCTCACCAGATGGGATGCAGGCGCACCTATTGATTTATACGTCCACTTTACCAAGAAAGGAGGAGTGGGAGTGCTGGCCCAAGGGGCACCCGACAAAGCTCAACCAATACTGTGGGTGGTCTTGGGAAAACCGTCATATGCATTTTCCCCAGGAACTGAGTGTCTTGGCAACCTCATCATGAAAGGCAGGAAACTTGCCCTGAAGCACTTAGGTGCTGAACTCACCAAGATATATTTGCCCTTCCGCAAGCAGCTTTCTGCGCAATCAACAACAATATCAGAGCATCTGGCCATGGACCTTGCTGGTTTTGGAGGAGAGACTCGCTATGCAACAAAACCCCCTTGGACTCAGTTGCTTGCAGTCGTCTATATTGATCTCCTGCCAAAAATCATCGACTGACCACAGCCGCGACCGACGATCTTCATAGACGCATCTTCGCTAACCTCAGCTGCAGCAGCAGTGTGGCAGTCAGGAGAGCAGTGGTAATGCATCAAAACAACTGACCCCATGCTCTCAGTTCAACAGCTCGAAGCAGCTGCCGTTGTACTAGCGTGTGGACTGTTCCCTGAAGAACACCTCAACATCATAATTGACTCTATATTCGTGGACAGGCTCTGCCTAGCAATATCAGGGCCCGGTGTGGCAGTGTCCAAAGTGGCCACGATGCTTGAAGAAGCACTCTTTTCACGAAAAGGCACCATATCTGTCATCCAGGTTAATAGCCACAATCCAGTTAAAGGGTTCTTCCAAATCGGCAACGACAAAGCAGACGCTGCCGCAAAGGGACTGTGGATGCTGAGAGATGCCCATCAGCTGCACGAGTCTCTTCACATCGGAGCTAAAGCACTAGCAAAAAAATGTGGGATTTCAACTGCCGACGTGAAACACATTGTGGCCACATGCCCTCACTGCCAAAAATCACCACTGTGGTCCAACGGAGTCAACCCCAGAGGCCTCAAAGCCTCAGAAATGTGGCAAACAGACTTTACCCTATGTCAGTTGCTAAAACCCCGAGCGTGGCTTGCAGTAACTGTAGATACATATAGCGGAGTAATCATAGCCACACAACACCTAAAAACTGACTCCAAAGCAACCATTCAACATTGGCTGACAGCCATGGCGTGGCTGGGCATTCCAAAGCAAATTAAGACAGACAGTGGCCCAAATTTTGTTTCAAAATCAAGTCAGGCATTTATTGCTAAATGGGGAATCACTTTAGTACACGGCATTCCGTACAATAGCACCGGGCAGGCCATCGTTGAGCGAGCAAATCAAACCCTGAAAGCCAAAATAGAAGTAGTAGCAAAACCAGAGGGCTTTACTAGTTCCATTCCTTGAGGAGACCAGGCACGTATACAAGCAACCGCTCTGTTAGCACTGAATCAGTTCCCTAGGGGGGATGACTCAAACAGCCCGGCCCAGAGACACTGGGCCACCCGAGCGCTAGAGGAAGGCCCACACGTTGTAGTTAAAAATGAACTGGGAGAATGGGAACAGGGCTGGAGACTAGAACCTCTGAGCAGCTCAACAGCACCCAAAGATCCCGCACCGGTGAGATCCAAGCAACTACGGTGTCTTTGTGTAATTCTGTTTTTGGGTCTTGTGGGCAGAGGACAAGAAGATGCCGTGTATTACCCTCACCAGCCATTTAGGTGGATCCTATGCCATCTTTCAAGCGATGAGGCAATCAAAGAAACCATTACAGCAGACAGCCCACCCTTTGAGTTTAAGCTAAGAGACATATTTCCCCCACAGCTGGGATTTCCTAAAACTGGGGATTCTTCACTGTACCAGACCTATTGGTGCCCTGCTTCCAACCCAGGCAAAAGTTACTGTAACCATCCGAGGTACAGGCACTGTGGATATTGGGGGTGCGAAACTATCGTGACAAGTGATAGATGGCAACCGCAGCAACCTGACAAGTTCCTGCAAGTCAGGTACGCTCCCCACAGCTGTCGCGAACCTAAGTTTGGGATGAACGGAATGATATACACACCCCGAAATGGGAAAAACACACCTGTAAGAACTACACAATGACGATTTTACAGCCAACCCATGTGAGTTGGGCCACAGGAAAAGTATGGTCAGTGTTTGTTCTCGCCTTCTGCAGCTTCTGGGTGAATGTGCAAATTATTAGACTCCCACCTTCAATGCCCCTGTCATTCAAACCCTATCAGAATCTTACAGCACGCAGACACAAGAGGGAGGCCAGACCTGGCACCTCCTCCTCATTCAGTCCTTTAGCTATCTACCAAAAACCTAAGTCAGAGCCTTACAATCCGTTTCTTAGTGTGTTAAATGCTACCTTTTTGTCATTGAACCATTCCAATCCAAACTTTACAAAATCGTGCTGGTTATGTTATAATGCAGAACCTCCTTTTTATGAGGGTGTCACTCTTGATGTTCCTTTCGAATATTCTGCAGCAGATAATCCACACAACTGTAAGTGGGACACCCCCTGGAGAGAAATTACCCTGAGTCAAGTCACAGGCCGAGGCAAGTGCTTTGGCAGTGTAACCTTAACAAAGCAGATGGGCAATATCTGTGCTGAGTTCATCCAACCTAGCCAAAAGACTGATAAGTGGGCAGTCCCATTCATACCAGGAATGTGGGTCTGTCAACAATCTGGAATAACCCTCTGTGTGTACCTTGGTAAATTCAACAACCTTGCTGACTTTTATGTCCAAGTTCTGATTGTTCCTAGAGTCCTGTATCACGAAGAAGAAGAAATGTATCGCTTTTTAGAAGAAACCATCCTGCTCCACAAAAGAGAATAACAGGTATAACCATTGCAATGCTCCTTGGCCTAGGAGCCACTGGTGCAGCCACAGGTGTTTCAGCTCTCGTGACCCAACACCAAGGACTTTCTCAGCTCCAAATGACAATTGACGAGGACTTGTTAAGAATTGAAAAATCCATCTCCTTTCTAGAGAAATCTGTCTCCTCACTTTCAGAAGTCATCCTGCAGAACAGGCGAGGACTGGACCTCTTGCTCATGCAGCAAGGAGGCCTGTGTGCCGCCTTGAGAGAAGAATGCTGTTTTTATGCTGACCATACCGGAGTCGTGCGAGACTCCATGGCCGAACGGAGAGAAAGACTGGCCCAGAGAAAGAGAGAGAGAGAAAGGCCCAACAAGGATGGTTTGAGTCATGGTTCAACCAGTCCCCATGGCTGGCCACCCTTGTTTCCACCCTAATAGGCCCTCTCACCATGATACTTCTGACATTGATTTTTAGGCCTTGCATTTTGAACAAGTTAGTGTCGTTTGTTAGAAGCCGTTTGGAGAAAGTCGACATCCTACTTGTCGAACGCCTGCAGTTACCGTGAAGTGCACTTATTACTGACATGTTATATCACTTTGTATCCTATTATACTAACTTTAACAGCTTTTGCATTTTTTATAACGTTTATACTTTTATAGGTTTTTTACTTAATCATGGGGGGGGGGGAATGTGGGAGATTAGGGACAGGCAGTCAGAAGATATCGCGTTGTATGGGCAGACAGAACCCCTCCTTCAACACTTAGTTGTTTAGTGTCCCTGATAACGTAACCAACATGTAGTTTGTAACGTAAGCAGACGGAAGTGATGTAGCAAACAGAGGTTTTATAACTCCATGTAACCAGTTAATAAAGTGCCATTTGCCATCCACCACATTGGTGTCTGTGAGCTGGTGGCCCGAGCCGCCTGGGTGTGGCTGCCGGTGTTGTTCCCAAACCAGGTCGCTACGCCTCAGCGGAGGCAGCGCTTCCATAATTTGGTGAGCTGAGTGTTTTGTTACCCACCACAGGAAAACTGTCCCTGTTGGTGTGTGGAGAGGTCAGTGTGCTCCTAATCCACATAGCGCCTACCTTGAAAGCATAATGGGCTTTGTTAAACCGAGCAGGGGGTTGTAGATGTATTTGGTAACTAACTCCTCTTAGCACTTTGTGTAAGTTCCTCGGACCTTTGTGAGTTCCCAGCTGGCCAAGCTGCTTCATTATTTGTTCAGCAATGATGGAAGGAGTGGTTTGGGGGTTTTTTTTCCCCTCATTTTTTTTATTGCTCCCACTATTTTTGTTTGTTCGTTTTAACGCAGTGGGTGTTCTTCCAGACAGATGTTGTACAGACTGAATTGTTTTATTTATTTCCAGGTGTAACATCCTTGGAAAGTGTCCCAGTTTTTCAAATACAGCTTGGTAATTTCTAGCAGCTTTGCTATAGGAATACCACAGACATTTGCCTGCTCTGAGCTATTTGTGTTTTGGGCTTTCTTGTACTTCATTAAGAATTTCTTTATGTTCCTAAATTCACTTTCAGCACATAGCCGTGTCTCATTTTTACAGTCTGCACCTTGGTCTATGTACTATACTTCTGTATTCTGATTACAATTTACATTATCCTGTGCATTATGTCTGTGCACCAGCAGAATTTTAATTTAGTGCAGGTCAGTGCAGTTTTGCCTTGCTTATTTGTTTGGGGTTTTTTTCTTTATTTAAGGGTAAGTGAGACTTTACAGGCCAGCAGAGTCTCTGATGCTCTCCTTCCTCATTGGCATTCAGTTTTCTGGCTGTTTCTGCACCTGCCCTTGAATCTTATGCCAGCCTGAACTTTATAAATCATTTATTTATTTTTGTGCTGCCTTTATGTTGGACATGCAAAATCTCACCCCCTGAGTCACTGCCTCCTTCCTTGATATGATGCCTTTGTACTTTGTTTTTTTCATCTACAACCTTTAACACGATGTTTTCTCTTGCTACAATTATTGCTTATGACCTCTTACACAGGGCATTTTCCATTATCATATTTTCCCTCTACACCCTCAATAGGTCTTCTTTTGCATTCTGTTGGTGAATTTGCTTTTTCACTTAGAGTTTTGGCATATTTTCCCTCGTATTTCCATGTTTTCCCTGTGCCCTGTTGGTGAACTTTCTCTGTGCTGCTTCAGCTCAGTGTTTGGGATGGGATGCTGGATCTGCTTAAATCTATAAAGACAGCTACCACAGGTTCTAGGGCTATTCTCCTGTGAGCACCTGAACTTTTCTTCCCTGATAATAATAGGCCACAATCCATGGGGTGTTTTGTGTCTGCTGTGTGGGTGACCTAGCCCTGCTCTGCAGCCAGCCACAGCTGATGCTTGTTGAGAACCTCCCTGAGCAGCCAACACTCCAACATCACCTTAGAGAGCCTCTGCCAAGACTGGACATAACCCCCTCAACCTGCTGTGCTGCAGCCTGACTGAGTGATATCCTTAAAAGATGTGATAACATTTGTCTGTGGCAGCTCAGAGGTACACAAGCTCTCAGCTGACTTTTTTTTTTTTTTTTTTTTTTTTTTTTTTTTTTTTTTTTTTTTTTTTTGTCCAGATCCACTTCAATTTGCTCTTTTTTTCTGAAGTATCACAAAGAATGGGCAACGTCACCACACTCATCCCCTTGCCTGCCCTTGCACCTCAGCTGCCACAATGGTGACAGTTGGGGTTTTTTGTTGTTGTTCTCTTTGGGTTTGGTTGTTTGGGTATTTTTTTTGTTTATATTCATGATTTCATATGTCATGGGTCTGCAGGAAATCAGCCATTCTTAATACCGTGTTCTGAGCTCTTGTAAAGGAGGAAAGAAAGCCAAGACAATTCAACATTTAGTCTTTATTCTCTCTTTCAGCTATCCCATGGAGTTCTTAAGTTTTCTAGGTATAATCTTATGCATAAAACATGTACCAGCCTGTTCACCTCTGGATGCTCAACTGGGAAACTGTCTATCATAACAGTAAAGAAATATCACAGTATTTATGTGTAGCTGCGAGTATTTCGACTTTATCAAGAATATGTTAGTAGGGAAAGGTCACAGAGATTATGAAACAAGTTTTGTTGGTTTTTTTTTCTTAAGTAGTAACACTGCAAGTTAATATTAATGGCTGTCACATTCAGAGAGGGTATGGTTTATTTTCCTGTTAAAATAGGGGTGTTTCAGTAGATCTATCTGAGAGCATCCTGGATTGAGATCACTGGAAAATAACTACTCCAATTTGTAATGAATTTATTTTGGCTTCTCTTCATGTGGTTTGCATTAAATGTCTTTTCCAATATTGGGAAGCATGATTGGTAACATCCATCTTTTACTGTGCTGTACTGTTTATGATAGACTTCACAAACAATCAGCATCACAACATTTTATTCCTTTCCTTGTATTTATCTGCAATCTACAAGGATCAAGTCTGTGTCATGCTGGACAAATATAGAAACATTTTCAGAATCATCCTCTTCATCTCCTTCCCTCATGCAACCTAAACAGATGAAAAACCCTTTCAGTCAGTGTTTGACAAGAGGGAAAGAAAAGAATCAGTGTGACAGGTCAGTGTGGAGCACCTCGGCCCCAGAAAGGAAGATATTTGTGTTTTGTCCTTTGGGATACTCACAAGCTCTCTGAATAATCTAAAATAAATTGGACAGGGTACTCTTGACAGAAGTGTTGCTAGAAAGGGGATTTTACTTTGCCCAGGCAAACAATGCAATACATTAAATCAATGCATGGTCAAAAATGTAAATTTTAGGTCCAGCAGCACAGATGTAGAGGATTGTCAGAGAAACTTTTTGAAGTCACTGGAAATATCATCATCAGCTACACTGGAGATAGAAATCTGGTTTGTGTCTTTGTCACACAAAGACAGTGACCTTACTGACCTTATTGACTGAATTTATCACTGAGTACAAGAGAACCAGTGGAATAAATGAGGCAGCAGATACAGCTGCAAGGAGGTCAAGAGGAGGGAAGACAGAGATGTGCTAACCTTTTCTAAGATGTTATCCACAAGTTGCAGCCTTTTCAATTGGCATGACTAAGAAATTACTTCTGTTCTGCTGGGAGAGAATTGGATGGTGCGTTTGTGATCAGCAGCACTATCTCTGAGCTGTTCACACATTTATGTTTTAAGACAAGATTGGGAGGTTTGTGAATTTTGAATGAGTATTTGTAGTGTTTGTTTGGAGATGGAGTGGATCTCAGTTTTCTTTCACTTACACCAGTTTTACATCAGTGCTAATGCTAAGGATTTATCATTATAAAGTACAGGAAAGGAATTTGGTATCTTCTTTGAAAAAGCTATTAAAATAGTGTATAGATTAGGAAAAAGGGCCAGACCTGTAGCAAAATAATACAGTGATGTTGATCCTGTCGGCATCAGAGGGATTGCTTCTAGTCTCTTTAAAATGACAGAATTCTGACCTGTGAAAGAGCTGTAGGAGTTCCGAAACAGGTCATTTAATTTGTCTCATTCTGTCTCCAGTCTAATGAAAATCTTGATCTTTGCTAAAGAATGCTCCTGTCCTGGGGTGACTGTGTATCCCCCAGTCATCTGTTGGGTGCAGGGGGGAGGGGAGGCGCCGTTTGTTTTTCCCCAGGAAAACTCTGCTCCTCAGAGAGACCTTGAAGCAGGGGAGTTGGAACACGGCAAGACGAAAGAAGCTCTGTTGTTTTTTTTCCCCGGCAGTTAGTTAGTTTAGTGCTAGCGTAGTTAAAACACGGTAGAATACTGAAGCTTTTTGCCTTTTTTTTTCTTTTTTCCTTTTTTTTTTCTTTTTTTCTTTTTTTCTTTTTTTTTTCTCCTCTCCTCGGAACTGTTCTAGCCTCTCCGGACTAAGGACCTGGGGAAGCACCGGGGGCCTCCACAGGGGACCCACCCCACCAAGACCAGCCCTGCACATCTCCTTTTCTCCCAGCGTCAGCAGAGACGGAGCGGTGGAGCACAGTGACGACCCTCAAGAGGAGACTTTCTTTCAGTTTGTTATCCCTCCGTAAGCGGCACGAAGCTCTTGTCATCGGGTGTTGCGCTGGGAGTGCTTTGCCTGTTTAATAAACAGGTTTTTTCCACTTCTCTCTGAGGAAATCTTTTCCCGAACTGGTTGGGGGAGGGGTGGGGGGGGGTGGGCCCCGTGGGAGGGTTTCTCCCAAAATCTGCCTGAAACCACCACAGGAATTCATGCAGTTGGGATGTTTTTGTCCACATCCACACCTACTCTTGGTTAATTTTCTGCATGAGGGAGCCTTTGGACAACATTCTCAGGGATGCACAGGGGGTGAATTGTTGGGGTGTCTCTCCAGGGCCAGGAGCTGGACTGGACGATACCGGTGGGCGTCTTCCAGCTCAGAATATTCCAGTAGTACTTTGCTAACACCCAAGGAGGATATAGCTTTGCAATTCTGGCAGCAGTATCCTGAGAATGATGTCACTGGGCTTCTCTGAAGGATTCTTTGACAACAGTCATACAAAAATGGTTTGTTTATTGAGCAATAGGGAACCTCATCCAAGCAAGCCTCAGAGAGAAGCAATATTTCAAGATCTAAAAACTAGATGTGCTAGAAGTTGTCTTCAAAAGCATATTTTGATAGCATGCAAAAGGAGAAAATTAAAGGCAGATGTGTGAAAGTTCTTTAATCCTCAAGTGTGGGGGCTGTGTGTGTGCAAGGATAAAGCATTTCCAGATGAGCTAATTATTTTATTTTCCTCTTCTTGCAGTTAATATTTTGCCTAAATTCATCTTTAAGCAGGAAGTCTTCTGTCCACATGGTGATAAACAGCAGGTTGTTCAACACACACAGCAACTTTGCCTTAATGGAAACAAACATTAATGAAAATAGGGGAACCTCTCGACTGTAGCAGATGTTCTTCTTCCTGATCAGTCTCCCTTGTCTATAAAATACACCCACATATTACAGAAAGCTCATAAAGTGAGAGGTGAAAGACCAATAATAATAATGTATTTTAGCTGCAGAATTCTGTGCAGAGTGAGTGTTGTGCACAGTTGCTATCTGAGATGATTAAGCCATTATCTGTGCTGATGCCAGATACAGACCACTGTATTTCACCAGTGAAATCTGTATTTCACTTATGAAATCTGTCATATTACTCAGCAGCTGCAAAGATGCCACAGGTTTTCCCCCTGTAGAAACGAACTCTTGATGCGTAGGGCTTTGAAGCTGTTTTTTAATGTTTTGATTCTCTGGGATGGTTCATAACTCATAATAATAGCAATGCATATAATGGTCAAAGTGGAAGTGGATTGGTATTAGGCAACCCTCTGAATTGCTGGCAGGATGAATCCAAAGCACATTACCTTTTAGAAATATTCTCTTCACAGCACCTGCTTGGTGTTTTCATTTTTAGTTCATAAAGACAGTGCCAGAGGTAAGTGGCAATGAGCTACTCATAGATAAAACACAATAATAATAATAGTTTAACTAAGCATTATGTAAGCCACACATGACACAGTACTTTAGCTTTTGTACTGTGATGCTGGAAGGTGACTTTTCCCACTCTAATCCACTTGGAGTTGATATCAATATGGCTTCTGCAAGTTAGGGGCAGAAATTTCCATTTGAAAGCAAAGTTTACTGATGCACATCTCAGCACTTTTAAGGAGGTTTAAGATGGAAATTCATGTCAGATGCCCACCAAAGGGTTCAGAGATTGAGTATTTCTGGATATTATGAAATTAAACCACCTGCTCTGCTTAGAGGTTCGCGCAAGATCCTTTGCTATCTAAAATCAGCGTCTGTTGGAAGTGTGCTGTATGTATAGAGTAAAATCCAGGGGTTAAGGGAACAGTAGCTGCTCTTTCAGCCCTTAGATTTATAACATTTGCTGAGATACCACATGGATTATGGAGTGGAGAAGGGTCTCCCTCCTATACACTTGCCTGGGCTTTGGAACAGAGAGAAGTAAATTTCACTCAGAGAGAAAGGATTGAATAAATCCTGCCTTGAATCCTTGCCTAATACAGGGCCTAAGTCCGTTCACTCAAATCATCCTTCCTAGTGCTCATCAGTTCTCATCCTTGAAGGTGGGAAAGGTCATTTGTCTCTTTCCCTCTCTCTTTGTGACCAGTCTGTTGCTTCCCTTGCTCTCAGCCTCACGTTTGTCCCTGTTAGTTGTCCCTGGGAAGTGGGGATCTGTGGGAGATGCACCATCTGGAAGTGCCAGAGGGTTGTTTTCCTCTTGTAGCATGTCTTGCTGCAGCTTCTGCCACTCGATGTTTCCAGATGACAAGTGCCTCCCAAATGGAGCCCTTCTGCTCCAAAGGCATGAGGAAAGAGGAAATCTTCCCCAAATCCTGCCCATGCTCCAGCACTTCCTTCTGGCAGTAATTTTGGGAAGCAGAACAACTCCATACTCAGGAATTCTGAATCCTACTTGAGTGGCTGATGAAAGGAGATCCCATTCTGTTTGGCTTTTGGGGGGAAATGAATATCCTACTATCCTTGTCATGGGAAAGAGGAGGAAAAGAGCTGTTGGATCTCTTTCTGAAATCAGTTACTAGGGGCCATGAATGGAGGAAACAGAGCCATCAATTTTTTTTCCTGACAAAAGAAAAATCTCTAGTCCAGTCATAATTATTACTAATCAGTTCTGTATTGCTTTTTGCATTTTTCTGAGGAAAAAGTCCATTGAACATATCTCTAAAATGGACTAATCACTTGGGCTTTTTTTCCTGCCTATATCAAATGTAAACTCTGTTTGGCAGGGAACTGGCAAGTGGAATAGAACTTGTTGTGGGCATTACTCTATGGCCATGGGATGATCAGTAATAAAAACAGGACAAAATATTCTCATTCTTGCCTATCCAAAGTTTGTCCAAATATGAGACCTTCCTTGTGAAACCAGTGCATGATCATGATCTACATTAAGAGTTATGAGAATACAAATGAGGGAGACAATGGAAAAGACCTTATTAAAATTCTTCATCATGGGGGAATGTTATGTCCAGTTGCTTTTATCAAAACAGCATAATCAGTACACACCTTGGAGTAAATAGTGACTGTGAAGAGAGGGAATCTTCATTGTGGTGTATTAATTCTCAAGCTTAGTATAAATTAAATGTTTATTTTATTATATTTTAATATAAAATATAAGTACCTATATTTCAAGCATAAGGGGAAGGCAACACTGCGGTACGATAGAGCTGGATCAACCTTTTAGTTCAGGTATTGGTGTTTTGTTCAGTGTTGTGAATAACTAATTTTTTTCATATTTAAAAACTGGTGAGACAACCCTTGTCCTCATTTTCCATACGGCATATGAAAAAATACTTTTGCGGAAATTTGGTTGGCTGATGTGGCTTGGAGCTAAATGTTTGCACAATGCACGGTCAGCAGTTAGTCATAAATCATAAATCAGCAGTAACAGTAGGTGTGGAAGTTAAGGGTTGTTACTTGACTCTGTTTTGATGTGTTTTTAAATACAGAAAGATGGTCTCTTTACTACTTTATTTGCTTTTAGTCCACTTAATATTTATCAGTCATTCTTTCTCTCCTGAAATAAAAAAAGGAATTAAACAATTTTCACAGAGGTTTCAGAGGGAACAGCCACAGTGACCTCAGAATGTGGGTTCATCTGGAATTTTAAATGCAGCATTGTACAGGCTGATATTTTTAGTATATTGTGCTGTATTAATGTATTGAAGAAAAAAATGAATGTCATGGAAAGTGGTTAATTTTGGGGGAAACAGGATCTTGGGAAGAGGCTTGTATCAGTACAGACAATTAATTCAGACAGAGCAGTGCACTTCTAAATCCAAAACTAAGAATGGGATAAATAAGGATATCATTCTAATTAGGGTGGGCATTAACTTGTAGAACTGAACATGAGAAATTTATTCCAGAAGATATTCTAGCATGTTTAATTACAACCTCATTAAATTTTCTTAAAGTTCTCATAAGCTTGAATTAAATGAAATCTGGAGGTTTTAAAAGAAACCCAGAGCTTAAATCAATGCAAGAATATACTGAAACAGCTTAGAATTTTGGGGTTAAATGAATGTATAACAGCCAAGGTAAAACAGGGACTATTTTCAATTTGTGCAGTGAAATTGCAGTGTTCTGGCAATGCATTGTCAGTATCATTTCCAAAGCTTCCACTACAATCACAAGGGGGATGATGTGGTTGTTAAGGACAGGGACGTGTCCTGTGAGCTTAGTCTCACGAAAAACCCCTCTGCAAACCCGGGGCCACCTCATTAGCAAGGACAGCTTGTCCGGATCATTTCCCTTCCTTTTAGCCTGAGGAAAGCTCTCTGCCATGCAAGAAGTTGAACTAAATACACATTGCACCTAACTGAGAGCATTCAGGTGAAATAATATTTGTAATTTAAAAGACAGAAAAATTTTGAGATTATTTTTATGATTTGCTTGAAAATTTTCAATGAAGTTAAAACTCCAAGGTCCTACTGCAGTGAAAAATCAAAGCAATATTTTTTACTTAAAAAAAAAAAAAAAAAATTACCAATTTTGTTGTAGCAGAGCTATTTGTGATTTTTTTTGTAAGCAAATACACTTAACTCCAAAAATATTCTAAAAAACTGTGGGGACGTGGTCATTTTACTCCTTATACATTCTCCCACCTGGCAAAAAATGTACCCCTAAAATGACGTGTTTCTTCCCCATTCTTTGCTGCACAGGTGTCTGATGATCGCTTTTCTGTAGGCCATGGAAATTTTTTTTTTTTTTTTTTTGGTCAGGAAATGCATTTTTTTAAAGCACCCCAAGACAAAAGATGAAGCAAATATTAGAATTAAAGCTTTGGAAGTACTGCTGCAGTTTTTCAAATCAGGAGAAAAGGAGTAAGGATAGGGGTAGCTGGGCTCCCCTTCTGTGAGTTTTATCACAAACAGAACTATTTTCCTTCTGTGGATTAAGCTGTCAATTTGAGTTGTGTGGCTCTGCCTCATGGCAGTTTAATATATTATGGACATGCAGGTTCTTGCAAATATGTGAGAGGTGCAAAAAAGCAAATACTTTCAGTAAAAGTTCATTTCATAATTCTGGATAGCTGAGCAGGGACTGCCAAATTAAGTAGCTAACGTCTTAGGAAAAAAAATTAGATGAAAAAAGGCTACCCAAGGTATCAGAATGGATCTTAGGAGAGTCCACCTGATTCTGTGATTTGGGCCCAGTTTTTAGAGAGTCACAGAACCAGTGCTCTGGGCTGGATAGCAAGATGGGTATTGTCACAGGTTGGATTTCATGGGCTTGGAAGGGTTTTCCAACCTAAACAGTTCTGAGATCTTGTAAAAATATATGTCATTTGCAGAAGTTCATCACCTTTAATTGATATATTTATAGCATTTTTTCTCCTTGTGGATTAGGTTGTGCTGCTGTTGGTGATTGTGCAATACAATTTCCTGCTCCTGGATTTCTGTGCTGTTGATATCCACAGCACAGTGCAACTGATAAGCACACACAAAAAGAGCATATGTTTGTGTATTTCAACGTAGTTAGGGAATGCCTGATTCCATGCAATCAAAACACTTACTGCTCTTGGCAGTGGGTAAAAGGGCTGGCTGTGGGTTTGGGGAGCTGTGCTTGTTTTTTCCTTCTTACAAACCCATAAAACTACACTTGAGTCAGTTTCTCAGGCTCTCCACTGATCACCTACCCAGGGAAAAGAGTCTTGTTCATCCTGACTTGGTTCTTGCTAAAATTATCAGCACTTAGTGAGTGGGGACTGTTGTTTCCCTTTTCCAGCTCCCTGCAGAAGGGGAATTATCCTGAGTCATGGTGAGGAGCAGAGAGCATCATCCATTCCACCAGGACTCTCCTCAGCCACCGGCAGGTCCATGATCTCTGCAGGTTGCTGGCAGCTCCTAATAACTCCTTTCACAGCAATATTTGCAGAACTCTAACAGAATCGCAATGTCACAGGGAATTCTGGTTTAAGGCAGAATCACTTTATTTGTCTAACTTTAACATTTTTCCTGCCTTCAGGGTTTGTGTGTTTTTTGCCCCCTTCCATGGTTTACTGCACTCTAGTAAATCCCTAAAGGAGAAATTCCTACTGGTAATTGATGGAACACCAGGGGCTGTGGGTTTGTATGAATGAGATTATGGAATGTAAACCACAGTAACAAGGAGAAGCCATGTACATAGCAGAAAAAACCTCTAATTTTTGCTATTTACCTGTGCATTTTTAAAACTTTAAGGCAGAAAAGAGCTCTAAACAGGAACCTAAAGGGAAAAAACCAAACCAAACCAAACCAAAAAACCCAAAATAGCTGGAGGGTTTTTTCTGATAACTTACAGCTCTTGTACTCTGAGAGGTTGTCTTGCCTTTGTCCTTCAGTGATCTGAGATGGCCACCGAACTAGTAATTGCTGCTACCGTCTGTTAAGGCGTATCTCATAGAAAAGGTCCTGGACATCATTCCAAATGAAATGGATTTAGCCAGCAGGACAGAAAGATTTTGACAGTGCTGCTCTACCAGATCTGTCCTTTGCAGGGGACAATCTCTTCTTGCAGATTTATACTGTGTTGCACAGAATACACTGACGTAGAAAACAGTGACAGCTTGTGGCCTTTTCTGTGCTGTTGCTTTGGATCTGCCATGTTGCTGTGATGTGTTGTTGAATGTAGATATAAATGGCACTGGGCCTAAAATTTGTCCAGCACGAAGAGGATGAACCTCACCTGTTAAAGCAAGGTGTTATCCTTCAGCATCTTCCAAAAATTAAAGGGGGAAGGAGAAAAATCCTACAAATTTGGTCTAATGGTCTGAACTGACTTGTGGAAAGCAGCTGAAAGTATAAAGTAATTTGTGGCTTGTCTCTCATGGAGCTCTCCAGCTCTGTTCTTACCCCAGCCAGCTCAAGAGACAAACTGAAGTTGGAAGGATTTTTTTTCAGGGTCCCAAAAGCTAGGAGTGGCCAAGAACCTTTTCCTTAGGAGAGAGAGTGAGACCTCGTTGATGGCAAAGGAAGGTCTGCACTGGATCCGAGGGTGAAACCAGGGCTTTATTCAGTCTTTCTTCTGCGGTCCTGCCCCAGCCTGGGTCAGGAGCCTCGTCCCACTCCCCGACCTAAGAGGCTTTGCCGCGTGTTGCTTTGGCTTATATCCAGGGAAGCGGCTAAACACAGGGACGAGCCATTACCCAGTCAGGGATAAGGTGGGAGTGGAACAGGGTTGGATTACATTCCGGGAAGGGAACAACGTGGGAGATGGGCTGGGGGAAGGGCAGGGACAAACTTCGGGATAGTATATTTTCTAGGGGAACAGGGAGGTATGGAACACACCCTTATAAAACCCAATATAAAAATGAAATACAATATGAAACCAAATAACACACAGCAACAGTAATTGTTTGTTGTTGGTTAACAAACACAGGTGAAAATACATTCAGAAGTTTTAGGAGCTAAAGGGAAAATATGTGAAGAAAGACATAACATAACCCCAAATTCCAGTTACTGGGGTTGTGTCCATCACTGTGAGGGAAAGTGCAATTCTGACACCTTCAATATTTCACAAAAAAAATTTTTTTTCTTAGAAATTTGTAGTAATTGGAGGAATAATACACTACAGTTAACACAGATAATGATACTACACTGCCCCAAGAACAGTGCATGTTTATACGTATCTTTCTTTTTCCTTTCATAAAATCTCAGATTTAATATGAAGGCTAATAACCCAAACAAATCTCCCAGAGCTCTGAATTCCTTCTTCAAGTATCTTTAATACATATGGCTCATGCATTTTCCAACCTCTCCCAAGCCAAGTAGAACTTCACATACATAGAAAGAGGCAAAGAAAAAAATTTGGATTGAGTTGGTCTTATTGCTACCTTGTTTAATTCATATTCTGCTCAGTCTAGCTCCATCAGAGATTCAACTGAATGATTATCAAATGCAATACCTGTCACAAGACTAATTGTTCATTCACTTAAGATTGGAATTGTTCTGTTTGTTCTTACTGAATATATTTGAAATTTGAATAATTTATGCAAAATATTGTCTTAAAACTGGATTATTGAATATTTGAACAAATAGCTGAGGTTGTTTATTTGTGAGATTTTTACATTTAGCCTGTAACACTTGTCTCTTGCACAATCCACTCATCTTTTTTCCATATCATCTATTTTTTAATGACAAATTTCCTGCAACATAAAAAGTTTCTTTTGATTTTTAAGAGGCATTTGATGAATTTTTAGACAATGCATATAGAATGTCAACCGCCTGTGAAACTAAAATTTGTTCCCACTTGTGCATGCAGATTAAAATGCTGTGTTCAGACAGACGTGCCCTTGATGATCTGTCTGGAGTAGTTTAAGAAATTAAATTGCAACAAATCTTTGTTTCCATCTTCCCATTGATTTATTAAAGAAATACGGGTATTGATCTGGTATCGATACCCAACTGTGACGGACAAAAACTCCCTAACAGTTTAAAGTTAGAAAGTGGATGTTTATTACGGCCGGGCAGCAGGCGGGATAGTTCCCTAATTCGCACTGCGAAATTCACAGGTAATTGCAAAGCCTTTTATTTACAAAAGTGTTGAATACCCAAAATACAAATGCGTATTCATACCCCTGTCACCTCCCATTCCTCGCTTCGTATGCTAATTGGCAAAAAAGCTATTAAGCATGCGTACTTTGTTTCTTAAAATGAGTCGGGGGTCTATTTTGGGGAGGGGTCACCTAAAATGAGGAAGTAAGATGAGTCTTCCTCATCCTGACCTTTCTACCTTTTCAATGCATTTGTGACAAATGATTCCTTGGTAGAACTTACAGTTCCCTGTGTTCCATGGGTCCTTTAAGCAGGAAATCCGCAGCTATCTTATGTCCTATTTACCACATTCTGGTTTTCATTACAAGGACAACTACATAAACATAAACCTGACAAGAAATGAGTTACAAGATCCGGGGTAGGTTATCTAAGATCCGGCTTCTGTTAACTGCGAACAAAGATTACCTATCTACTTCAGCTAGTTCAGCAATTTATTATCTTAAATTTCCTAAAAAAATCCTTAGTTCCTCAAAATTAACGTCTCACCATCGCTTACAAGTTCTCTTTTCTTGTCACATCAAAATGAAATAGATTAATGCGAAGCCACACCAAAATAATTGTGTTGGAGTGGAAATGCTCAGGTGATTTAAAATGTTATGATTTTTGTATGTTTTTTATTAGGGAATGTTGGGGATTAGGTTTGTTCCTTTTTATCTTAAAGAATTTTTCCCCATAAGTTGCTAAGAAACAAAGTGCTGGTGCTTAGATGGTGCTTGACCAACACAGAGGAGGGGGAAGATCACAGAGTTTTGGGGCAGGAAAAGGACGGGGCTGGGGGGGCTGGGGGTTCTGTTTGCTCTCAGCATCAGAGAGGATGGCCAGGCTGCTGCTGGCTGCGGGAGGAGTCCACTGTCGACAGAAAGTCCGGCCCTGGGAGATCTCCCATCATCTATCTGCTGGTGTGCCCAGGAATTCTGAGCTCCTTCTCCTGCCCTGCTGGAGCTGGGCCAGCCCTGCCCAGGAGTCGCAGTTTCTTCAGCACTGCTCCCTTTGCCGGGACACCCCCTGCCTGCCGGGGACATCTGCCCTGCCTGCCAGGACATCCTGCCTTTGCAGCACCAGCCCCGGAGCTTCCACCCTTCCAGCTCGGTGCTCTCGGGGTCCCAAGGGATCAGACTGCCCCGGGCTTTGGGAGACAAAGCCCCTCGAGGTTCCTGGTTCTGTTTATTACTAATGCTGGAGTTGTTGTTTGTTTGCCTTGTTATACTTACTAGTAAAGAACTGTTATTCCTTTCCCCATACCTCTGCCTGAAAAAAACTCCTTTAATTTTCTAAATTTTAATAACTTGGAGGGAAGGGATTGGAATTCCCAATTCCTAGAGAGGCCCCACCCCTCCCTGGCAGATACCTGTCTTCCAAACCAAGACAGGGAAGAGGAGAAGAAATCAGCTTACAGCTAATAAAGCTTCCAACAGGTGTATGTCTAATAGAAATGGAATATTCTCTTTGTATTGCAACACTGTTATGAAGAAATAAATCTGCAAGTACATTTTTTCAGCCTTACGCCAAAATAAAGGAAGAGTACAAAATGTCAAGATGGACTATTTGTGCTGACTTCACCATCCCAACAAGAATCTGTATAAATCCCATTTGTAGTGAAATGTAAAAAGATAAAAAACTGTATTTATTCACGACTTTGACTTGCTAAAGAGAGGAGGGAATGTATAAAGCATAGACTGACAGTGTTTAGTGACTCAAATCATATACTTTGTTTCAGTTTTAAGCTAAACAGAGATAAGCAGAATTATTAACTATTACAACCTTAAGTTTTTATTAGTGTTGAACAGCCTCACAGTGTATAAAGCAGCTCTGCAGGCAGCTCCTGCTGCAAAGCCTCACCGGGATCCTGAAGGTTGAGATCTCTGGTCACCTTACACCTGAGGAAAAGCAGAAACCAGATGACTTTTGTGGGATCACCTGCTCCTCTCAGGCTTCAGGCTTCAGGGACCTTGGCGTTGGCCAGGCTACTTTCACTTTGGATGTTAATCTCTGTCTGGGGTTATCAGGGAAAAAGGTTGAGGGTGCCAAGCTGAGGTGACAGCTAAAACCAATCAAGTTCAGGGGCTGTCATTTCATGTCCTTAAGCTCGGTTTAGAATTAGGCAGTATGGGCACCGTGTCAGAGATTAGAAGTCAGACTGCAATGACACAGCACCAGCACCACACCTTTCCACATTTTTTCATTCCCTGTCCAACATCCAGTCCCTCTTTCTAGTTCCAAAAGCCAGGTTTCCCAGCCAGAAAGGAGAACTTAAGGACAGTAATTGAAATACATCCCAAGCTTATGATTTCACATTTTGAGACAATGTGTGTTGAAGCTGAATGAAATCAGAAGGTAATTAAACAGAAAATTTTGTAACTGTACTCTCATTCAGGCCGAGGAAAAATGCTGAAACGATTTGGAAAAACATCCTTGCACTGGTGAGGAGAGCGTATCTGACTTCAGATACAAGTAACTTGTTTCTTCCAGTTCACAGCTCGTGGTTTGCCAAACAAAAACATTTATTGGCTTTGCTTTGCTTTTAAAAGGACAAATAGCAGTGCAATTCTAGGTACTATTTATTTGGCTAATTGGAGTTCCTCACTCTTCTGCTAATTTGGGCATCCATGCCTGGTTGTATTAATAATTCCTACATTGCCACAATTTGTTTGGAACACACAGATCCTTTAGGACTTACAAGCAGAAAGCAAGTGTGCTGCATATCTTGAAACAGAGCTCCCAGCATCACAGGGAATAAACTGGATTCTGAGAACATATGTTTGTAGTTCCCTGAACTGGAAGAGATTGAATAGGACAGATCTCTGTCAGATTCTACTGATATCAGCCAATATTAAATTTTGAATTTTTAGTTCACCTACCTTTACTTCTGAAGACTTTAGATTGGGAGGCATATCTAAAAAATGAACAGCATTCTGTATGAAGGACTGAAGACAGTATGACATGCATTTCTTTTAAATGGACATAAAAAATTATATTTTCTTCTTTTTACTGTACGTACAGTTGCCAAGGAAGCATTTGCCTATTTTAAAAACGTATTTCAAGCAGATCCTGTTGAATGACTTTGTGTGTGACAGACCACCCAGATGATATCAATGCTTTTCATGTCGGTCTCTACACAGCCAATCCCTTTTCTTCCTGAATCTAAATTTCAGCCAATTTTTAAGACTCAAGGATAAAAATCCTCTCCTGTACCATATTTTGATGCCAAAAGCATAACTCAAAAAATGCCCATTTGTCCTGCTGTGTCAGTATTACAGCCGGGATTGTCTGTTCGCTTTATTGTATCAGGAAAATTCTATAGGCCTGAAGCTTCAAAATATTCCCGAGAAACATGAGGAAGGTAAGTCTGATTTTTGCCTCATTTAGACAAGTTGTGCACCAGTTAAATGAAAATTTTAAATCATTAGAGAAAGTGGAATTATCAGGAAACCTGTGATGTTTCAGATTCTGTTATCCTCCTAAGTTTGGGGTTTTTATGAGTAAACCAGGATAGCTGTACTGGTCACATCACTATCATGCAAATTTTCATTCTTATCTCTCCCTGGCTTCCCTTGAACCTCAAGAGTTAGAACTTCTGGGCTCCATGAAAATGGATCTTTGTATAAGGTCTAATTGTTCTGGGAAAAATTAGTCTACAACTTCGTGGATGGATAAAAAAATTAGTTAAAATAGGTTTATATGTTTAGGCATTATATAATATTTTTTATGATCATTCCTTGTATTTTACAGTGTGTGAAAAATATAAATGACAAGATAAGTCACTTAAGCATATATTTTTGGTTGAACAGGAAGCGGGGTATGGGTAATGAAACAGAGAGTATACTGGAACTGATAAAGGATATCTTAGCCTGATATCTTAGGTCAGATCGACCAGAAACTGTGGGAGAGACAGAAACAGATAAAGGCTCCCTGGGGTAGAAGCGACCAAGAAACATGTTGTGAAACTTTGTAATGATTACCGAGTAACTGATGTCATTAAGAATGTATAATCAATGAGAAATTGTCACAAAAACTAGAACCCTATGTAAGTGCTGTACAAGAAAAAAAACTATATAATTCCTTGTATGCTCAATAAATTTGGCTTCTGATCAGAACTCGAAATGCTCCCATCTCTCAACTGCCAATAGGAAATGTGCCAGTGCTATTATGTATTTTCCATAAACCCCCCAAAAACTATACCAATGGTTTGTTTACAACAAACCAGAGTGTGTTACTATGTGTGTAAATACATCTATAATTTTTTTGTAGGGATCCTTTTAACAATTCTTTCCGCACTATTTCAAATGTTTTAGCTTTCTCTAGTTTTTCCCAATGAATGTGTATTTTCGTTATGAACTCATATTCAGCTGTCCCTCCTTGAGCATGTGATTGTATTGACTTTGGAATTAGACAACATTTAATTAGAAAGCTGAACACGGTCCCATCATGACAGCAAATTATTAAAGAAATGCTGCTTTTACTGCTGTGTTCCAAAGATCACAGAATCATGGATTGGGTTGGATGGGAAGGAACCTTAAAGCTCATCCCACTCTCTGCCCTGCTATGGACAGGGAAACCTTCCGCTGTCCCAGGCTGCTCCAAGCCCCAGTGTCCAACCTGGCCTTGGGCGCTGCCAGGGATCCAGGGGCAGCCACAGCTTCTCTGGGCACCCTGTGCCAGGGCCTCAGCACCCTGCCAGGGAACAATTCCTGCCCAAGATCCCATCCATCCCTGCCCTCTGGCAGTGGGAGTCATTCCGTCTGTCCTGGCACTCCAGTTCTCGAGGAAATGTCCCTCTCTGGTTTCCCTGCAGCTCCTCAGACCCTGGAAGGAGTTCTGAGGTCTCTACACAAGCTTCTCCTCTCCAGGCTGAGCAGCCCCAGCTCTCCCAGCCTGGCGCCAGAGGGGAGGTGCTCCAGTCCCCTCAGTATATCTGAGGCCTCGCCTGGATTTGCTCCAACAGTTCAATGTTCTTCTTGTGCTGGGGACATCAGAACTGTTCCCAGTATTCCAGGTGAGGTCTCAAGACTCAGTATAGAAAATGCCAAATAGTATTGCACGAAAAAAGAGATGAATGTGCATAAGTTTTACCACAAAAAGGTGATACTTAAACAGCAGCAAACATCTTAGACATTAACAGAAATAGTTGATTTGCAATGAAAATGAAGACATTTCCTTGTTTTAAAATCTTTTTTATCCATTTCTTCTAAAATGTATGTAAATATATTTTAAGAATAGAGGCAATGTATATGGAGCAGAATATAGTATTTTCAACTGTGATTTTCAGTATTTGAATTATTTTATAAAACAGAAATTTTATTTCAAATTTTATCTTGAGATCTACAGTGTGATAGACCTGCCTGACCAATGGATATTTACTGATGGATGGGGGGACTGATCTTTATTTCTGTCATTCTTAATTCTTATTCCCTAGTGTTACATTGTCACTGATTTTGGTTTTTTTAGATAATTTAAGGACTGAACATTTTGATAGCTGATTTGTAAGGCATGGACATAATTGTGCTCGAGGAGGCTGGACATTCACTCCTTTGATTCAGTGACCTGTGCAGGTCATGCCCTGTTAATGCGGAAGGGCCAAGGACACCAGTTCTGCAGATTTTTATATATCTTTGTATATATGGCAAGGATGGATAACTGGGAGCTGATCCACAGTGGAATAGCTGGCAGCATGGTAGGAGTCAGTCCTGGGTGGGAGGTAATTTTGGCACTGCCTCACTTTTAGGAATCTCCATGAAAATACATTTCTCATGTTTTAGGCTGCTTTAGGTGTGTTTGTATAATACTGCTCTATTTAAAGAAAGTCTGTGGGTCTAAAAGCAGTGGTTAGAAAAGAATAAAGAAACAAAATGCATCTCTCATGGGTGGAAAAGGGCAGGGCAAGGCAAGCAGGGGCACTAAAGGCCAGGCAAGTGAGGGAGGAGTAGGGAAAGCGACCAAGGCATTGGAGGTTTAGGAAAGGCAAGGCCAAGAAGCAGTAAAGAAGGCAAGGCAAAGCATGAGAAGGAAATTGCTCTTTTCCAAGCTTTCATAATTTTCTTTAAAAATATTTGATAGCCATCTCTTGCTACTTCAAGTTTTCTGCCTCCTTTTTTCAGTTTTTTCTGTATTCTCAAAATCTTTTATTAAGGCTTCATTTATTTGATGACACAAATGCAGCAGTCATTGCAAATTCA
Organism: Hirundo rustica; assembly: GCF_015227805.2. NCBI lineage: Eukaryota > Metazoa > Chordata > Aves > Passeriformes > Hirundinidae > Hirundo > Hirundo rustica. The sequence continues at coordinate 19,700 of NW_026690336.1, read as the reverse complement.
AATCCTTCAGTGTCAGCTCAGTGGTGTTCGGTCTGAACTACTTGCCCTGGAGGATGTAGAAAACTGATAATTGTTTTGTGTTCCTACTGATTCATAAAGGGTTAAAACTCTCTAAGTCAATGATAACGATCAAACTACTTCTGATACACAGGGTTTTTTTAATGTTGTATGAGACTTAAGCAGATGAGAAAGAGTTGGTATTGAATCAGCTTGAAAAGCATTTTATAAGGAATGTTCATGTCATGGTAGCTTTGTTGTGCTGTCTGTGCAGTGACTTCTGCTTGTTATTATGTTCAAAAACAAACACCCTTGACAAAAATATTTCCTAAAGAAACCTGTGAAAACAGGTTAAAACAATACAGTCAACTCCTCTTTTGAAGCTTATTCCAGAATCTGTTCAGTCCTGATTATAATTTCCCTTAAATATTTTAAAATTAGGCAATTAAACCCAAGGTGCTACAGAGCTCAGACAGGATTGCAAATAAATACTCGCTTTTTCTTCAGGATCTTGGAACAAGTTGAGAACTGAGATTGTGTCAGTACAGAAGGCGGCTGTAACAGACTGAGTTATAAACTCTCCTCTTGTATTCTGATTACTATAATGAGAGTTTTCAGCCCTGTATTGCCACATTGTGTTAAGCATAATATTATAACCAATTTACAAAAATCAAAACAGTTTTGCATTTAAACCAACCAGCAGGGACAGGCAATTTTGGTAATAAAGCTGTCTAATATAGAAGGTATAATCTCTTGATTGTAGAGAAAGTGGATTGAAATATTCCTTGTGGGTATGTACATGAGATCTCAGGAAGACTGACATAAACGGATGAGTTTCTTTTTTAAATTAAAGAGGCCTTGTGAAAAAACCCCAAATAATGTATTTTTAAGCTGAACTATTCTACTTATAATTCTCTGCCTTCTTTTAACAAAGTATTTGTTTTCCTCTCCACCCAGCTGTTATTTTACCATTTGTTTTGTGTTCTGTCAAAAATAAAAGACGTCACACATTTAATAAAGCAAAACAACCTTGCAAAGTTTGGCAAGCAAATGTGGCTTGCAGTAAATCAATTAATCCTGTTTTGTGCAACATAAAATCAATTGGTTCTGTGTTTTTCTGCGTACTTTTAAAAGCTACCACACCTCCTGAGAAATGGAAGAGGAGGAGGAAGAGAGGCTTGAGAATTTTCATGATTCTATTTACAGGCTTGTTTCTTGTGGTGGATAAACTATATCTCGTCACAGCAAATAATAAGAGCCCAATTCCCTGAAAACCCTGCAAATCAGAATTATATTTAATTCTCATCTAGAGGAGAAAAGCAGTAACACTGGAACACAAAGCAGATTTTTTTTCAGGAGAACCAACTTCTACATGAGGAGAATCTGAGTTGGAGCTGTCTTTGCTCCACTCTGGCATTATCCCATCACTCGTGGTACCTTTTCTGGTTTCCCATTGCTTTCAGCCTCTGCTGCTGTACCAACACTTCCAAAAGAGGAGGTGCAGCTGTGCCAACTGGGATCCATCCCTTTTGAGGCAGGGCTTGGAGCATAAGAACAAGGCTGGGAAAATTCTGTGGTACCACAGTCCCTCATCTGAGCCTACAAATCAATCCCAGCTGGTGAGACACTATTCTCTTTCAGCACAAACATAACTTGCTTTTTATGATATAAAAAGTACAGTAGGCTTAATATTAATTTTGAAAAACTACTAGCAATCTAATGTAACTTTTTTTTTTTTTTTTTTTTTTTTTTTGTAATGATTATCCAATAAAAAGCAGTGATATGCTGTTTAATGCTGAGCTTTTAAAATGACAAAAACTAGAGCAGTGACTGTTCTAAGCCCAGTTATGGTGTCTATTTAAAATGAAACTCATAATCCATTCCACCCATTACTTGCCAAAAGCTAAGGATCAGACAATTCAGTAGTAGAATAAATTGCTTGTTAGTGCCTGCATGGCTTGGAAAAAGATGAAACAAAAAATAATAAGGAAGAGGGTTTTCTTTTCCTCCTTTTGAGAGATAACAGCAATTGTAGTAATGTTCACAGGACTCTGTGATCCCACATAACCAAACAGGTAGAATTTGCACTTGTTCCAGTGGGTCTATAGAGCACGTTGCGTATTGAAAGAAGACAGTTCAGCAGGTGAGACTCCTTATATTGTGTTATACAGTGCAGTTACACAGCAAAGTTATATGATTAAATTTCACAAGGAGGTGACATTTGTGACAGAGCAGGAATGCCCAGTCATCCACAAACACTTATACTCTACAATCCCAAGCTATGATTATGTAACTCTGCATAAATAAAAATAAATAAATATTCGCAGTGCCTCATGATGTGGGAGTCCAATTTGATTTCCTTTTCAATGGCCATCAAGCAGCATTGACTGAAATTTTAAGAGACCCGAGAGAGGTACTTCTTACAGCAGCTTTGGAAGAGCCACCCTCGTATTTTAGTGTCTGACTTTAGTGTATGTGACCACAACTTAGGAAGTCTCCTAAATATGCTGGTTAATGCTGCAGCTGACTCTGTGTAATTGACCATTGCCTAATTGTCTTTGTGCTGCTCTTGTTTATTTTTAAATTTTCCTTAAAGGCAGAGAGAATTGAATTGTTCAGCCGGGAGAGGAGGAGCTTTGGAGTGATGTCACTGTGACCTCCCACTGCCTGAAGGAGCTGCAGGAAGGATGGAGAGGGACAATTGCCAGGGGCTGGAGGGACAGCACACAGGGAATGGCTCCCAGTGCCAGAGGGCAGGGATGGATGGGATCTTGGGAATCAGGAATTGTTCCCTGGCAGGGTGTTGAGGCCCTGGCACAGGGTGCCCAGAGCAGCTGTGGCTGCCCCTGGATCCCTGGCAGTGCCCAAGGCCAGGTTGGAGCAGCTTAGGAGAGTGGAAGGTGTCCCTGCCCATGGCAGAGGGTTGCACTGGATGAGCTTTAAGATCCCTTCCAACCCAAACTGTTCTGTGGTTCTATAAAAAATTTCATTGCACTGTCAGCACGTTTGCAAAAGGACACTGAAATGCCCTCATATCACAAAAAAAGATTAGAAAAAGCCTTATTAAAGAAAAAATTCTAACCAAAATATTTTTATTTCCACCTGTTTAATTCACAGCAATAGTTTCATTGCTTGCCAAGGAGGAAAAAAACAGGTGTTCATATTTCCTCCACTGTACCCAAGACTGTGCAAGGGGTCCCACCAATCCTGTGCACTGCATTTCACATTCCTTTAAGTTCTTGAGTGAATTTTCACACAAGTCATTATGTGTAGGCATTTCTGCTTCCATTTTAACTAGTATTCCATGCAAAGGGAAATCATTAGAGTTTAGATTTAATGGAATGCAAAATGAAGTAATGAAACTTGGCCACAAACCAGTAATTCCAGGGAAGCCAACAAGAGAAGAATGCTAAAAACTCACTCATGCCGATGCTGTTTTCTTTTACAGTAATATCTGTATAAAAAATTATATTCAATAGGGCACACATAAAAAAAACGAAGGTGAAAACATTAATTTCAACCTGGTTTTTGTTGTAGAACTGCATTGTAGGGGAAAAGTAATATATAAAATAGTGAAAACCAGTTTAGGAAAACATATTAGTAAAGTACACAAATACATTCTTAAAGTCATTCTTCGAACTGAAGCAGAATTGCCAGGCTGAATTCTGGATTCCCATATGGAATTTGCATATTAGGTAGAATATTGCTTCTGATCTGTTCTTCTGTTTGAGCTACTTTTAGGTACTTTGGGGAAATTTCTATAAACTCTGTAATAAGCCATTTTCAAAATAAATTTCATCATTATCTTGCTATGTTTGATACACTGAAATTTCTAAGACTCTTCAACTTTTTCTATTGAATCTGAAGACCTACATTATACAGAACACCCAAAAGAGGAACCACCCAATATTCTACAGTTTGTGGCAGTGAGTTCCCCAGACTATTTTTATGATTTGGTGAAAAAGTATATATTCAGCTATAAAAGCAATAAATGGGGGTTTTTTAATTCCCCATTTTCTGATGTCCTATTTCACTGCTTTCTGCTCCACAAAGAGAGTTCTAATAATTCCAAATCTATCCTCTTACAAAGCCATCTGAGCTTTCTAATTACATTGTCACCCTTCTCTGGACCTCTTCTATTTCTGCTTTTTTAAATGTTTTTGAAGTGCCTCCTATGACATTTTAATTTACATTTTTCGAAAAGAGTTCCAAGTCATTTAGCTTTGCAGCAGCAACCTTCTTCACCTCAAGTGCTCCCTTCACTCTTTGCTCAGGCCAAGGACCCTGTGGCTCTCTCACAGACTGCATGTGTCTGAAATATTTAATTTCTTATTAACTACTGCTTGGACATAATTCCATCAGAGCCCTCCGAATTCCCAGCTTTTAAACTATAGTAGGTAAAACTTGTAACTTCTTAATGTGCTCAACCAGATCTGCACTTCCATTTGCAGATTTTTCTAAAACCCTCCAATCATATACTTGGCTGCAGTGACAGAGTTTCTGCCTATTCCCTCTTTATTTCAGCACCCTTCTGTTGTTTTTGGGGGGAGGGGTTTATTTGGTTTGGATTTTTTTTTTTTTTTAATCGTGGGTTTGAGGGTTTGGGTTTTTAAAATTTTTCTGTGTTTTTTTTTTTTTTTTTTTTTTTTTTTTTGGGGGTGTGTGATTGTTTCATTCATTAGTTTGTCTTTGTTGTTGCTGGGGTTTTTTTGTTGTTGTTTAATAGATTCTTCTTAAAACAATCTCAAAATGCCATTTATTTGTGAGAAAGATAAAGATTTTAACAAAGGGTCCAGGCCATTAGTTATTAGCAGTTAGTAGTTAGTTGTGGGTATCCTCTGTTCTATGTATCAATGTTATCTGTTAGTTATCTGTTTAATGTACTGTTGTACCCTAAAACCCAATCGTAAATGCACTGATTCTGTGGTTCGAATGTTACATTCATCCCGTCCCGTACTTTCCCTGCACCCCTACCTTAGTCTGTAAGCCCTGCTGCTCTCCGAGACACCGCCCACATACCAGCCTGCCCATCAACTTGGGGGCCTCGCCCACTCCTCGCCTGCTCTGGGCCTGTCACCGCCTCTATGCAAATCGAGTATAGCCGGAAGTGAGTCTAGAACCAAGAACCGCTCCGAACAGCGAGCCTGATCAAGACCCGGAGAGACGGAATGCAGCGCTGAGTGGGGAAAGAGCCAAGGTAGCTGCCAGTATCATCTACAAACACCGAGAGGAGTCGCCATAACCTCTGAAGTCCCTGCTAAGAGTCACCCCCCCTAGACATTCGAGCCATCAGCGAGCCTAGGGACTCCCGTGAGGCGTGGCTTCCGGCTCTGCGACGACAGCGACGCAGATCCGACGAGACCTCCTCCTCGGCGGTGTCCGGCTGGTGCAGCGTGGGCAAGGGCATCCCTACCCCGAGCCGTCCCTCTGCTGAAATCACTAATAAAGGCATTAAAAGGAGATAACATCGACTCCTGCCTATTTATAACAATTTTGGGGGCTCGTCCGGGATCGCCACGCCCAGAAGAGGACAAAGAAGGGAAGGCGCCGCCCATCTTCGAACTCCTGGGACAGCTGGCGAACATCGGACCCCAGCAACAAGGGACGCAGCATCGAGGAAGACAGCGCCGAGGAGCGCCGGCTGGTAAGTATAGCCGGTGGCGGGAGTGGAGGCGAGCGAGTGTGGTGTGAATGAGACGGGGGCCGGCAGCTCGGACCTCCGAAGCGAGTGTGGACCCCTTAGTACCGCGGTTCCGGGACTCCCGCGAGGGGGCCGGCCGGGAACAGGGGGAAGCGAGTGGAGCCTGAGCGAGTGAGGCCCCCCTCCGAACGGGCGGAGGAAACCTAGGGTGTGAGTGGCCCGTGTGAGGTTGATAGGCAACTGGTAGGAGGCCCCACTAGGGATCCCCCCCCACAAGGGTAGTGGCTGGGCCCTGAGGGCGGGTCAACAGGCTATCCGGGGTAGTGGCTGAGGCCCTGAGGGCGGGTCGGCAGGCTACCCAGCGAGCAAAGGCGGTAAGCCCGTAGCGCGGCGGCTGGGGTCCTAAGGGCGGACCTACAGGCCGGCAACGAGGGGGTGCGCCGCTGATTTGGCGTAGGGTAGTGGGACCAAGAGTGCGAGCCTTACACTGGGCGGGGGTAGCTCAAAGGGGAGTTATGCTACCGGGTGTAAGGGACCTGCCCTGGCGGGGGTAGACGTGCAAACCGGACGGGAGTGTTGGGCGGGGGTACCACTAGGGTACGCTACCGGACACGTTGGGACCGTTGGGCGGAGGCGTCTACGCTATCCGGGGGCAGCCCACCGGCGGGCGGACAGGACGCTGTCCCGGGTGGGGGTGTGTGTGGTTAGGGAATTACTGAGGTGCGAGTAGTTCAAAGCTAGGGACAGAGTGAGTGTCGCACCGCGACGCACTAATCCTGGCTGCAGGCGGTGCCTGATACCTTGGGCCCCGGTCCACCGGCCGTCTGCGGGGATTAGTTTAGTGTGGCGTCGTGAGTAAGAGAGGGACAGTGGCTGGGCCCTGAGGGCGGGCCAACAGGCTGTCTGAGAGAGTGAAAGAGGGATAGTGGCCAGGACCTAAGGGCGTGCCAGTAAGCTATCCAGAGTGAATGAAATTTTAGATTTTAGTTGCCCGTCTTTAAAATTTCCGTTTGAGTAGGGGCACCTTATAAGATTTTAGTTCAAGAAAGGTCGCTTTTCTAGTTTGCGTTGTCCTGTCGTAAGATTTCCTTTGGGTAAGGACACAGTAGAGTATTTTCATTTGACCAAGTAAGAATGGGTGTGTGCGGAAGTAAGATCAGGAAGGAGAGGAAAGCGGGAAAAGGGAAGGTAGCTAACATCCCTTCCGATAGCCCACTAGGGAGAATGTTAGACCAGTGGGAGAACAATGAGAAAACTAAGAACTTAAACAAAGTGAAAATGATTCACTATTGCGTGGAAGTATGGCCAACCCTTAATCTACCCGGGGAATGGCCATGGTACGGTACCACCGACTCTTGGATGAGCTCACAGTTAAACCAATATTTGAGAGCCCAAGAGGAAGTAGACACAGAGCAGCTAAGGTATGCTGCCTGCTGGATGCATGTAAGATCAGGTACCGAGACAGTAAAAATTTGCAAGATGCAAGAAAAGGGAGGGAAGAATAAAGATAAGAAAGAAGAGGAGAGTCCTGTATGGGACCCCCTTGAGCACTTACCCCCTCCTCCTATTTACCCTGATCTACCCCAAGTCAGCCCTCAGACCCCTTCCTTACCAGTTTCCTCCCCTGTATCTAATTCCCCTTCCCCTAATTTTTCGGTAGATACGTCCCCGATGGGGACTAATTTTTCTATGAACGCACCTCTAGTAAGTGCTGTGAATTTTTCTGGGAATACACCCCTAACAGTAACATCTCATAACTCTAGTAAAAACCCCTTTTATAGCTCTGTAGCTTCTCCTACTCCTCCTTCAGTCTCACAGCCAGTCTCTCCAAACTCCATACATTCTCCATCGCCATCTAAACTTCCTGTTCCACCTCGTAGTTGGGAGCTAGACCTTAACACCCCGAATACGGACCCCTCTCACAGTACCAACCTCATAGGGGCAACTGAAGTCCCAGAGGGACATAACTATAACACCCGGTCCAGAACTAAACTTTTCCCCTTAAGGGAAGTCCCGATGGGTGGAGTTGCAGGAGGGGTCGGTTTTGTAAATGCTCCACTAACAGCTTCAGAGGTGAGGAATTTCAAGAAAGAACTGGGAAACCTGGTAGAGGACCCTGTAGGCATATCGAATCAAGTTGATCAATTTCTGGGCCCCAATACCTACACGTGGGGAGAGATGAATTCGATTCTGAAGATTTTATTTAGCCCAGAAGAGATTAGAATGATTAGGACCGCCGGGATGAAAATTTGGGAGAAAGAAAACAGAACGGGTCCGCCAGGAGATTACAAATTACCAGTCGTAGATCCGAGGTGGGATCCGAACAGGGAGGAAGACCGGAGAAGTATGGACGACTATCGGAGTCTAATAGTTAAAGGTATAAAGGAATCAGTACCCCGAAGCAATAATACCAGATTAGCATTTGATAATATGCAGGGGAAAGACGAGACTCCCGCAACCTGGTTAAACAGGTTAAAGAGGAATTTTCAACTTTATTCAAGTATAGACCCCGATAGTCCCGAGGGTCAGGTGTTGTTAAAGACACAGTTCGTCACCAAGTCCTGGCCCGATATTAGGAGGAAATTAGAAAAAATAGAAGACTGGCAAGAAAAAGACGTAAATGAGTTGTTAAGAGAGGCTTTAAAGGTCTATCTAAGAAGGGAGGAGGAGAAAACCAAGACGAAAGCAAAGATAATGGTGGCTGTAGCAAGAGAAGCGATACAAGATCAAAACCCTCCCAATCGGAGAAGTACCAAGTCAGGGGGAGGAAGGGCCTTACCACCTTGGAAGACTCCTGGGAGGCCAGGAGAGGACAGAAAATGCTTCTATTGTGGGGAGGTTGGACACATAAGAAGAGAGTGTCAGAAATTATCCTTTGATGAAGCCATCACAAAAGAACAGGATGCCTTAGAGAAGCTATTAAAGGGCGAAAACAACGAGGATTAGGGGTGTCATGGGCTCTATGCACTAGGGGACCCGATGTACCACCGAGGTGAGCCCATAGTAAATTTTGAAGTGGGTCCCCAACACGAGGAATATGAATTTTTAGTAGACACTGGAGCAGACCGATCCAGTATTAGGAAGCTTCCAGTGGGAGTTAAGGTCGGAACTAGAACATGTGAGGTCGTAGGGGCGGAGGGGAAACCATTCACAGCCTCAATTATAGAAGGAATAGAGGTCAAAGGGAATTCCAAACAAATAAGAGCGGATTTTATTTATTTACCGGACCTAGAGAGCAACCTATTGGGACGCGATTTGCAAGTACTATTAGGAATAGGAGTTATCCCCGAAGGCGGCCAAATGAAAGTAAAGATTATGAAATTAACTGCCGGAGACATAGAGGAAATAAACCCAGAGGTATGGGCAGAAGGAGGGAAGAGCGGCCTCCTGAATATACCACCTATAGAAGTTAAAATGCAACCAGGAACTCCTCCCATCAGGATAAAACAGTATCCAATGTCTTTGGAAGGAAAGAAAGGGTTGATCCCCATTATTGAACAACTGTTAAAAGAAGGCATCCTGGAACCATGCATGTCCCCACATAACACACCCATCTTAGCTGTGAAGAAAGCGGAAGGGAAATATCGATTGGTTCAGGATTTACGGGAGATTAATAAGAGGACTATCACCAAACACCCTGTAGTCCCTAATCCATACAATCTCCTGAGCCAGATTCCCCAAGAGTATGCCTGGTTCACCACCATAGATTTGAAAGATGCATTTTGGGCATGTCCACTAGCAGAGGAGAGCAGAGACTGGTTTGCGTTCGAATGGGACCATCCTGAAACAAAGAGGAGACAGCAGCTAAGATGGACACGCCTACCCCAAGGGTTCACTGAGTCACCAAATTTATTTGGGCAAGCTTTGGAAAGGCTGCTAGAGCAATTCACCCCAGAAGGACAGGTGCAAATCCTCCAGTATGTAGATGATTTACTGATTTCAGGAGAAAACCAACTTGAAGTGAGAACCACCAGCATTAAACTCCTGAATTTTCTGGGGGAAAAAGGGCTGAAAGTATCAAAAAGGAAATTACAATTCGTGAAACCAGAAGTGACCTATTTGGGGCATTTGATTGGCAAAGGATACAAGAAATTAAGCCCTGAAAGGATTGCTGGAATAATAGCAATACCTGCTCCAAAAACCAAAAGAGACATAAGAAAATTATTAGGCCTTTTCGGGTATTGCAGACATTGGATTGATGAGTACACCCAAAATGTGAGATTCCTTTATGATAAATTGGTAAGTCCAGAGCCCATAGAGTGGACACAAGAGGATGAAAAACAATTGGAAAAACTAAAAAACAAGTTGTCCACCGCACCTGTCCTGAGCCTGCCCGATCTGAAGAAAGAATCCGATCTATTTGTGAACACCGAAGGAGGAGTGGCCTATGGTGTGTTAGCTCAGGAGTGGGGAGGGTGCAAAAAGCCAATTGCTTTCCTTTCCAAAATATTAGATCCTGTAGCCCGAGGGTGGCCAGCCTGTCTACAAGCTGTAGCCGCCACCGCAGTGTTGGTTGAGGAGTCCCAAAAGCTCACATTAAATGGAAAAATTCAAATTCATACACCTCATGATATCAAAACAGTTTTGAGCCAAAAAGCCCCGGGGTGGGTAACCGATTCCCGGATCCTGAAATATGAGATCACTTTAATAAACTCGGAGAACTTGAGGTTAACAGTTTCCAAAAACCTGAACCCTGTACAGTTCCTCTCTGGGGAACCACCTCCAGACTTGGAGCATGATTGTCTGGAACTTATGAGTCTCCAGACGAAGGTAAGGGAAGATTTGGAAAGTACTCCCTTACCTTATGGAAAAAGGTTATTCACTGATGGATCATCACGAGTTCTAGAGGGGAAAAGGGTTTCAGGGTATGCAGTGGTAGAAGGATCCACCATAGAAGACATTCAAGTTCGAGAAACGGGAAAGTTACCCTCGAGTTGGTCTGCCCAACTCTGCGAAATTTATGCTGTAAAAAGGGGACTAGACCTATTAGGAGGAGACCGGGGAACTATTTACACCGATTCGAAGTACGCTTTTGGGATAGTCCATACCTTCGGAAAGATCTGGGAGGAACGGGGATATCTCAATTCAAAAGGGAAAGACCTAGTGCATAAGGAAATGATAAGATCAGTTTTAACGTCCTTGTTAAAACCCATTGAGATTGCTGTGGTACATGTAAAAGGACATCAAAAAGAAACCACATTTGAAGGGAAAGGGAACCAACTAGCAGACAAAGAAGCAAAAAGAGCAGCTCAAGACCCCAAAGGATCAATTAGAATATTAGCCTTATATGAAACATCAGAGGAAGAGGGAGGGGAAGAGAAACCGAAGTATGATAGAACAGAATTAAAAGCGATCAAGGACCTAGGAATGAGGAAGGGAGAGCATGGGGAATGGTTAACTCCGGATGGCAGGAAGTTTTTGAATAAACCCCTAGCCAGAAGGATTTTAACCGAAATTCACGAACTAACCCACTGGGGAACCCAGGGATTATGTGATCATTTCTTAAAAGAAAACTTTTGCATAGGAATATACAGCATAGCAAAAGCCATAACGCAAGGGTGTACGATCTGCCAAAAAGTCAAGCAACGGATAGCGAGGAAAGCCATACCTGGAGGGAGGGAACTAGCTCTGAGACCATTCCAGAGTATTCAGATTGACTTCACTGAGATGCCTCAAATCCAAGGGTACAACCACCTTACTCATTGGATAGAGGCGTTCCCGACCAAAAAGGAAACAGCGGAAGTAGTGGTAAAAATACTCCTAGAGCACATAATCCCTCGGTATGGGTTAGTAAATAACATTGATTCGGACAGGGGAACTCATTTTACTGCTAAAATTCTGCGCCAAATTGTTAAAGAATTAGGCATAAATTGGAGATTGCACACCCCCTGGCACCCCCAGAGCTCAGGGAGGGTGGAAAGAATGAACCAGACCCTTAAAAACGTATTAACAAAATTAATCGAAGAAACACAGTTAAATTGGTTAAAGTGTCTACCCCTAGCTCTCCTGAGAATCAGAACTAGGCCAAGATCGGATATAGGGGCTTCCCCTTATGAGATGATGTTCGGGCTCCCCTTTCTTTTAACAACCCACAGCACCGGGGAATATATAGAAGGTGATACAGCCGCCCGAAAGTATCTACAGACCATCGGTAAAACACTAGAAAACCTCAGAATAAAAGGGTATATTCCTCAGACTTCCCCACTCGACGCTAACATACATCAAATAAATCCTGGGGATTGGGTTTTAATTAAATCTTGGAGCACTACCCCATTGACCCCAAAATTTGAAGGTCCTTTCCAGGTACTCCTAACCACTCATACCGCGGTACGCACTAAAGAAAGAGGCTGGACCCACATCACTAGAGTAAAAGGACCTGTGTCACCCCCAAGTGAACCCCCAGACCTAAACCAACCAGCTGACTCTTCCGATTGGACGGTAACCCCGCAACTGGACCCACTAAAACTGACGTTTAAAAGGAAAACAAAAACTCAGTAGAAGACTGGAGCAACTCAGTTGAGCCCCAGAGACTGTTAAAGAACTGTGATTAAGAAATTAATTCAAGCGAAAGAAAGTTATTATAAATCACTTGCTGTTGTATTAAGTTTGAAAATTGTTAACATTGTTGTAATAAAGTTCAGTTAATGTTAAAAGCAGTTAAGCAAATAGATAAGTAAATTAGAACATATATTCAAATTTCTCTCCTAGAGCAATCTTTAGAAGGGCGAAGTAACCAAATTAACCTCCGAGTGGAAGGAAAGATAACTACAGAACCCTAAGGACTAAATGCGGAGAGCCCCTAAGTCCCAAGAGGCAAGCCCAGGTGAGACCAAAACAATCATGGTTCATACTGGACTCTTGGGGAAGCTGATAGGACTGATACTAGTCCTAGCGATGAATAAACATACAGAAGGGGCCGCTTGCACAAAGTGCTATTCACCCATCTATGATGGGGAGGATTTACAGCAGTTGATAAGGGTTCATACGAATGTAAACCCCACTTGTTTTGAGGCTGGACAACTTACCTCCTGCCAAGAGGAAGGTAAGAAATATTGGGTTGCTAAGAATATAGCCAATTATAGGCAGCGTCTGACTGGAGAATGCCCTATGAGAGAATGGTTCTGCTTAGAAAAGATAGACAATCAGGAAGGGGCCTCAGACCTAGTGAAAGAAAAACCCTTAACCATCAGAAAAGATGAATTAAGTGAACTCCCCAACGAAAATTTATTCATTGATCTAATTGAGAGGATTAGCCACGAATTGAACTTAACTAACTGCTGGATATGTGGGAGTACTCAAGTAGCAGACGTATGGCCTTGGGAAGGGATCAGTTTATCACCATTAGACATACTAAAATGGAAAATGATGAAGCCAGAACCACCATACATAGGGGAAAGAGAAATAGAGCAATGGGATTTGAAAACTAAAGTAGTCGGAGAAGAATGCATTAAAAGAACAGGCAAACGATACAAGACCCCAGTGGGGAGAATGGCCTGTAAAAGAACCCTCATTACCAAGGACTTCATCCAAAAGTGGATTCCCAGAGAACCGTACACCTACTGGGCAACTAGGAAAACGGGAACAGGATGTATCTATAATGAGGTGTATGACTTGTACCAATGCACTGACCGGGGAATTAACCCCTTTTGGGGAATTGAAGAAATCTCGAAATACTGGGAATCTCCATTTATTACCCAAAATACGTTCTGGAACGCCCCCGAACATCTCTTTTGGATTTGTGGGGACAAAGCGTATACACATCTTCCCAGGGATTGGGCAGGGAGCTGCACTATAGGAATTATAAAACCAGCTTTCTTTCTGTTGCCACGCCAATCTGGAAACACCCTGGGAGTACCATTATATGACAACCTAAAGAGGCAAAAACGAACCGTAATCAATATGGGCAGCTCCCAAGATTGGAAAGGAGAAGTTTGGACTCCTGAAAAAATTATACAAACATATGGACCAGCAACCTGGGCGCAAGACGGGTCGTGGGGGTATCGAACTCCCGTTTATATGTTAAACCGAATTATTAGGCTGCAGGCAGTCTTAGAAGTAATATCAAATAACACTGCCCTAGCATTAGACCATATCAGCCAGCAGTTATCCCAAACTAGGACAGTGGTATATCAAATAAGACTAGCGGTGGATTACCTGTTAGCCGATGAGGGTGGCATATGCGGGAAGTTTAATACCTCTGAGTGCTGCCTTGAGATTGACGATAAGAGTGAGGTCATTAGAAACATCTCGAAAGAAATCAGGAGAGTCGCCTACGTGGGAAACCAGGAGTGGACCCCATTACTAAACATTGACTGGTGGGACAGATTTTGGTCATCCAAGGGGGCGTGGTGGAAGAAAGTAAGTTTTATAGCTCTGAGTGCATTAGTAAGCCTCATACTCATCCCATGCTTACTACCCTGCCTAATCCGAATTATTACATCAGCAGTGCAAGCAAGCCTCCAAGTATCCCAAGGTAATACACAAAAGCTCCCACATATGTTGAGTTTAACATCAGAAATAAAGGAACTAAGTACAGCAGAAGAAATTTACAATCAATACCAAGAACTCAAAAGAATTGATGCGAGTTAAACTCGATCAAAGAAAAAGAGGGGGGATTGAGAAAGATAAAGATTTTAACAAAGGGTCCAGGCCATTAGTTATTAGCAGTTAGTAGTTAGTTGTGGGTATCCTCTGTTCTATGTATCAATGTTATCTGTTAGTTATCTGTTTAATGTACTGTTGTACCCTAAAACCCAATCGTAAATGCACTGATTCTGTGGTTCGAATGTTACATTCATCCCGTCCCGTACTTTCCCTGCACCCCTACCTTAGTCTGTAAGCCCTGCTGCTCTCCGAGACACCGCCCACATACCAGCCTGCCCATCAACTTGGGGGCCTCGCCCACTCCTCGCCTGCTCTGGGCCTGTCACCGCCTCTATGCAAATCGAGTATAGCCGGAAGTGAGTCTAGAACCAAGAACCGCTCCGAACAGCGAGCCCGATCAAGACCCGGAGAGACGGAATGCAGCGCTGAGTGGGGAAAGAGCCAAGGTAGCTGCCAGTATCATCTACAAACACCGAGAGGAGTCGCCATAACCTCTGAAGTCCCTGCTAAGAGTCACCCCCCCTAGACATTCGAGCCATCAGCGAGCCTAGGGACTCCCGTGAGGCGTGGCTTCCGGCTCTGCGACGACAGCGACGCAGATCCGACGAGACCTCCTCCTCGGCGGTGTCCGGCTGGTGCAGCGTGGGCAAGGGCATCCCTACCCCGAGCCGTCCCTCTGCTGAAATCACTAATAAAGGCATTAAAAGGAGATAACATCGACTCCTGCCTATTTATAACATTTGGATACCTCTTAGTGGCCCAATTCCTGTTGCCAGATAGTGAGTTCTTTTCAGAATCAGTTATGCTTCACTTTGTGCTTCAAATTGACTTGAAAAGATTCTTGACTTCTGCCTTAAAAATATTCTAACTTTTCATAGTAAATGCTATCCTAAATAAGGATTCTGTCTGAATGCTCTGGAATGAGCTGCCAATCCCTAATGTCTGATTCTCTCAGTAATGCCTTGTCTGTTGGACAGATAACAGGTTTTCAAATCAAAAAGAGAGAGATTAGCAGAAGCACTAAAACCTCAGAGTAAGAAAAGAAAATATTCTTGAGGGGAAAAAAAAAAAAATCTGTTTGAAAAATTGCCCAGAAACAGATATATTGCTTATGCAACATTTAACACTCTCCTTGTCATTGGAAAGCTCCACATGGATCTATAACTTGGCATTGCTAAACAAAACAGCTAAAAAGTAAATAAAGGTGTGATATATGTCCTAAAGTTAATTCGTGTTGATAGATAAAAATGTAATATCATCCCAATAAATGTAAGTTTTGTTTTAATCCAACAAACTATGAGTTAACTCAGAGGAAAGCAGCTCAGTAAAAGTGCAGGAATTTCTCTCGCTTGAAAAGACAAGGGAGGGGGAGGCACGAGACATAACATGATTAAGAATTACCAGGAGGGAGACACAAACATGCTTTGGCTACAAATAGTTAAAAAGGAATGTAACATCTGCTCTGAAGTTACTTCATGTTAATAGAATATAAATTGTAATACCGAATGTATAATTATAAGTCCTGTATAAAGTAGCATGTTAGAAGTTAGGTTTTGTTTTAGCATTTTGTGGGTTAACTTGGGAAGAAGGGGGATTCAACAGAATACAAAATATCCCTAGCCTGAAAAGGTTTGGGAGGGACACGGAAAGAGCTTGATTGGAATTACCAGAAAGGAGGACAGAAGACTGTCACTGCCAGGAATCGCTGAAAGGAAACAAAGGGCAACGGAACAGAGATGATAGCCCGGAGAACCCGATGATGGTTTCAGATCTGTATCTCGATGGTCTCCGGCCAAAATTAGCATGTCTACACCACACCTGGAACCGACCATCGACAGCATTGTCCTCCTCCGCTGATCCATTCAGACTCTTAAAACTGAAACTTGCATACTTAATGAAGCTGCCTCGGATGGAGGACTTTCGTCATCTCGGGCCTCTCTCCGCGATCCAGTGTATAAAAAGAGGCTGCTGCAAACCACAGATGTGAACTTGGGGATAACAGACTGGCAGAGTGTGTTATCGTTGTTCACCCGGCGCCGACCCCGGGCTCGACGCTGTCCTTTTAATTGTGGCTGTCCGAGACTGTTATTTTGTCTCTTAATAAAATTCCAAATTTTGGTTTATCGGATTTGGTCTTCTCATTTATAACACTGGGATCATCCAGAAACTGCCTCCGAGTTGGCTTTCAAAAAGGCCTGCAATCATGCCCCCACACACAAGGGCCCCCAATGCAGGTTCTGGGAGATTCAGTAACCGTTTCGGGCGCAGATTAATACAAAATACGGTAACAGTACGAATCACCCCGGAACAAACATTTTGGAGGAAAACACCAGGTCCTGTTAGCCTCATCTGCAAAAAGCTACATTACCATTTTAAACATATTTCTCTTTGCAATAATGACATCAGAAGAGCAGCTTATCAGACACTGTTTCCGGCCCACATTAAGAGCTGGAAATGAAGACAGTCTCCAAGCTATTGACACCTCAGATTGCTCATTGGGAGCAATTTGATGACCGGGGAAATAACTACTCTCATACTCTTTTCCATCCTGGCTTCCATTCTAGCCTCCTTCCCTGCATTCGTCGGTTCAAACTAACAAACGGGGGCCACCATTTCCATCGGCTCTTCTGGAAGGTGGAATGTAACAGCCCAGCTGAGGAGGAGGGCCAGAGCACCTCAGCCCTCAGTAGCCCCAAGGCCAAAGATGATTCCCAGAGCCCCAAACGTCCCTGCCCCGTGTTTGGGCTGGAGCCACCGTTGATGGACCTGCAGCCAGGAGAGTCTGTGGACATGGTGCTGCAAGGCTTCTCCCCTGTCCCACAGGTGAGGTCCTCACCATGGGCTGAGCCTGGGGAACCATCAGATCCCCTCCCCTGGGCTTGTTCCACAGTCCCTTGACATTTGCCTGGGGAAAGGAGCAGAGCCCTTCAAGAAACTGGTTTAGGACCACACGTTTCTGTGGTGGCACCAGTTGCTTTCCTTGCTGGCCACCACCAGAGCAGTAAGGCTTTATTGTGATTCCGCAGCCACCAAAACCCAGTGCTGATCCCAAAGTAGGGATGGAAGGAAATACTGCTCTTTTGGGGCAGTGTTGCATGCTTAGTCATCAAAGACGGGCAGAGAACTAAGTTACGCTTAGACGAGGAGCCCAGAAAGAAAGTGAAATAAACAAGCGCCGAGTGGTTTATCTGGAGTAAGCACAGAGTAAAACAAAAGCCATGTGAAGGGAGGGAGTTTCTCACAAGTGCCTTTTGTGGCTATTGGGGTGCAGTGCTACAGACAATTGAGTGCAGCATAAATAAGCTGCATGACAGGAAGAAAAGCGGGCAGTGACCGTAACTCTGCAGCAGGAATAGGGCCCGTGGTGGGTGCTGAGCCAATGCAGGGCATTTGCTGGATGCTCTGCCACCACCCACTGGTGACAAGTGACTCTTGCATGCAGGTGGTGCGGGATTATGTGAGGTGTGAAGCTGTCATTGGGACAGGCAGCATGACGAAGAAGATCATAGAAACAATCATAACCTGCGAGTTTATTGATCCTTCTATAGAAGTATCAGCAAGACAATTCTCGTTCCGGGCGGAGAAGGTAAGTCTCTGGATTGCCTCCTGGCATTTAACAGCATGGCTGAGGGGGGCGTGTGCTTGTGTTAAAGCGCCTCTTGACCCTTCCTGAGGCACTCTGTAAAGTGAGTGAAGATGCTTTTAGAGATGAGACTGGTACTTAACTTCCCCAAAGTAAAACTGCAGTTACAGCTGCACTGCCAAGGGGGATCGTGGTCACTTCCAGAGAAATGCCAGTTTCTCTGCTCAGTGTAAAGGGAGGTTTCTGAGGATCCTCCAAGGCACAGTGATGTCTGTACACCGATGCTGTAGGGAAGCTGGGAAAAATGGAGACTCCTGTGGATTCCTCAGGCTGACAAGGAAAAACCCATCGTCTCCTGTGTCTCTTTGCCTTCTCTGCTGTTGGCATGGATGCTGTATGATATGGTGTAGCTCTGTGCATTTCCCTAAGCCTCACCTGTCTCAAAGGACCCCAGACACCCTGCAGCTGCAGTGATGATAACACTGAGGCAGAGCAGGTGCCCTTTAGTCTCTGGATCCCAACTCCAGCATCATGCTTCCCTCTCCTGCAAGTTGTCTGAAAAAGAGAAGATGTTTCATTAGTTGGTTTCTGTAGTTTCAGGCCTCTTCCCTGGTTCCCAGGCTTCCACTCAAGTACAGAATCCCTGGAACAGGCAGTTCAGATGTAATTAGAAGCTTTTCAGCTCTCCCTGATTCTGCCCGGGTTCTGCTTGATGCCACACACACAAACTGCTTTATTGCATACTGTGGCACAGCGCCTGTTTGATATCAGTACATCCAGAACTAGTTTCCCAAACTCTCTGGTTTCTCTGAACCATGCAGGAAGCCCAGCACAATGCATAGACAGGAAGAAAGAGCCTAGGCTGATCATAGCTTTGAGACCACAGACACCTTGTCCCTGTAGCAGGGGCTGCAGGACACATCTTGCAGACAAACTGCTTTTTTTAATGAGGCTGCTGGAGCCAATAAGGTTGTAAGAAATGGCTGTATGCGATGAGGATCATCTAGTGCTGTTCTGCCCAACACAGAGAGACAAAAGTGGAGACAAATGGTCTGGATTCACTTTCTGCTTTGGACCTTGTTCAAGCAGCTGCATCCTCTCAGGGGCCTATTCCCTCGTCTGTACGTGGGAGTGTTTCCCCATCCCCAAGAGGATGCTGTGATTTCTAAACGTGAAAAGCATCTGCTATAAAGAAAAATCTCCTGGAAGGGTAGAAACAAATAGAAAGGGTGAATAGAAATGTATGCACTTCTGGGACTGAAAACTGCAAGATGCAGCAGAAGCAGAAGGAGGTCTGTGGCTGGCTGAGGTTGTTTCTCCTTGTCTCCTGTTTCCATAGAAACCCAGTGATGTCCTGACCCTGCACTATCAGCCTTTGACTATAAAGAACACCTGCTCGCTGCCACTCGACCTTATGCTGTCCTTGGAGCGGCCGTTTCACGTGTGCAATGCGAACCAGCAGCCCCTCCCAGATGGCCAGGTGAGCAGCCCTGGGCTCCTCCAGTGGGGTTTGAAGAGGAGGGGTGTGGTGGTGAAACTTCTGTGGGGTGGTCCTTGAGTCGAGAAGTTTATTCGGTAGTGTGAGCAGCGTGCTGGGCTGAGCTGCATCAGCAGAGCTGCTGAAGGAATCAAAATCTTAATCTGAATTGAGAAGATCCATCCTGGCTTTAAGGCACAAGGAGAAGGGAGCAGGCAACTAAGTCTGGGCAGGCCATGCAGTAAAGGGGTCTCCTGGAAAGCCTCCCAGCTCTCCAGCAGCCACCCCCTTGTATTGCTGCTGAGCACAGAAACACGGGTCTGAGGGAATCCTGGACTAGACTGTGGTGCCTGCAGTCAGACCCTTGCTGTCAAGAAATGAACCATGAACCTGAGAAG
>NW_026690335.1:0-44043 GCF_015227805.2 Hirundo rustica | reverse complement strand
GTGTTTCTTCCCTCTCCCTTACCTGGCAAAGGCAGTTCCAATCTCTCTCCTACTCAAATGTGCTTTTCTTTGATATTCCACACAAAAATCAGATGAGAATGGAAACATGAACAACACCAGACCAGTATTTTAAAAGCACTGAGATGGTTTCTTTCATTAATAAATACCATTACCTTCTTGGTCTTGAATTGTGTTGGGTCTTTTTCTTGGCTTCTTTGTTGGTTTGTTGTTTGTTTGTTTGTTGGATGGTTTTGGTCCCCCTGGGTTGAAGCATACAATCCTTTGGTCTGGAGATCTTGAAGGGTAGAATGCAGAGATGGATGGAGATCCCCAGAGATTTTGGGGGGCAGGATGAGGTGTTGTGTGAGCCCTTTGCTGGAGTGCGGGAGGGTCTGGATGGAGCCCCCCATGCTCCTGGGGCCCTGGGCTGGAGGGTTGGCACAGGCTCTAAATGGCTTGATCCCACCTCAGAATCCTCCGTGCCACCCAAAATACACGATCCCACAGAACCCTCAAAATCCCCAGGAGAGGTGGGATGGGGCCTGGGAATGGTGCGATGAGGGAGAGATTCTGCTTCCCACAACAGAGGAGGTTAAAGAGCAACAGGCAGAGCTGAGGGGGTTTTCCCCCACTGACATTCTCTAGCCCTTGGCATTCCCAGCTTCCAGGACCCTTGAGGGAACCCAGCCCCTCCTCCCCATCCTCCCGTGTTTAACCCTTTCCTCCCCACACCCTCCAGTGCCTTCTTCCCTGAAGAAAGACTCAGACCCCTTGCTCTTCCCTCTGCACATGCAGACACTTCTCCAGTGATTAAATATGGTCACTGCTCATGTACCCTGTGAGTCTGGAAATAATGGACAAGGCTTGGCCCCCTCAGGACTGGGATGTTTGGGGTTTGTCTTGTTGGGATTTTTAACATATTGGTGTCTCTTCTTCATTTCCTCTCCAGGCTGGGAGGATGTAAACACAGTTCCAATCTTTGGGTGTTGGGGGAGTGAGAATTTAGCACCAGAGACTGTGGCAGGCACAGAACCACAGGGACACTGGAGGGATGTTTCCCTGCCCGTCACAGCCTCAGCTGGGCAAGTACAGCCCGTGCTGAAAACAGCCACTGGCAGAGATGATTTCTGAATCTTACCTTCCTGCTGCCTCCGCTGAGGCGTAGCGACCTGGTTCGGAAACAACACGGCAGCCACAGCCAGGCTGCTCGGGCCACCAGCTCACAGACACCAATGTGGTGGATGGCAAATGGCGCTTTATTAACTGATTACATGGAGTTATAAAACCTCTGTTTGCTACATCACTTCCGTCTGCTTACGTTACAAATTACGTGTTGCTTACCTTATCAGGGACACTAAACAACTAAGTGTTGAGGGAGGGGTTCTGTCTGCCCGTACAACGCGATATCTTCCGACCGCCTGTCCCTAATCTCCCACATCTCCCCCCCCCCATGAATAAGTAAAAAACCTATAAAAGTATAAATGTTATAAAAAATGCAAAAGCTGTTAAAGTTAGTATAATAGGATACAAAGTGATATAACATGTCAGTAATAAGTGCACTTCATGGTAATTGCAGGCGTTCGACAAATAGGATGTTGACTTTCTCTAAACGGCTTCTAACAAACGACACTAACTTGTTCAAAATGCAAGGCCCAAAAATCAATGTCAGGAGTATCATGGTGAGAGGGCCTATTAAGGTGGAAACAAGGGTGGCCAGCCATGGGGACTGATTGAACCATGACTCGAACCATCCTCGTTGGGCCTCTCTCTCTCTCTTTCTCTGGGCCAGTCTTTCTCTCAGCTCGCCCATGGAGTCTCGCACGACTCCGGTATGGTCTGCATAAAAACAGCATTCTTCTCTCAAGGCGGCACACAGGCCTCCTTGCTGCATGAGCAAGAGGTCCAGTCCTCGCCTGTTCTGCAGGACGACTTCTGAAAGCGAGGAGATAGATTCCTCCAGAGAGGAGATGGATTTTTCAATTCTTAACAAGTCCTCATCAATTGTCATTTGCAGCTGAGAAAGTCCTTGATGTTGGGTCACGAGAGCTGAAACACCTGTGGCTGTACCAGCAGCTCCTAGGCCAAGGAGCATTGCAATGGTTATACCTGTCATTACTTCTCTTTTGTGGAGCTGGATGGTTTCTTCTAAAAAGCGATACATTTCCTCTTCTTGGTGATACAGGACTCTAGGAACAATCAGAACTTGGACACAAAAGTCAGCAAGGTTATTGAATTTACCAAGGTACACACAGGGGGTTATTCCAGATTGTTGACAGACCCACATTCCTGGTACGAATGGGACTGCCCACTTATCAGTCTTTTGGCTAGGTTGGATGAACTCAGCACAGATGTTTCCCATCTGCTTTGCTAAGGTTACATTGCCAAAGCACTTGCCTTGGCCTGTGACCTGACTCAGGGTGATTTCCCTCCGGGGGGTGTCCCACCTACAGTTGTGTGGATTATCTGCTGCAGAATATTCGAAAGGAACATCAAGGGCGACACCCTCATAAAAAGGAGGTTCTGCATTATAACATAACCAGCATGATTTTGTAAAGTTGGATTGGATTGGTTCAACGACAAAAAGGTAGCATTTAACACACTAAGAAATGGATTGTAAGGATCTGACTTAGGTTTTTGGTAGATAGCTAAAGGACTGAATGAGGAAGAGGTGCCAGATGTGGCCTCTCTCCTGTGTCTGCGTGCTGTGAGAATCTGATAGGGTTTGAATGACAGGGGCATTGAAGGTGGGAGTCTAATAATTTGCACATTCACCCACATGCTGCGAAACGCGCGAACAAACACTGACCATTCTTTTCCTGTGGCCCAACTCATGGGTCGGCTGTAAAATCGTCATTGTGTAGTTCTTACAGGTGTGTTTTTCCCTGTTTCGGGGTGTGTATATCACTCCGTCCATTCCAAACGTAGGTTCGCTACAGCCGTGGGGAGCGTACCTGACTTGCAGGAACTTGTCAGGTTGCTGCGGTTGCCATCTATCACTTGTCACGATAGTTGATAGTTTCGCACCCCCAGTATCCACAGTACCCGTATTTTGGATGGTTACAGTAACTTTTACCTGGGTTGGAGGCAGGGCACCAATAGGTTTGGTATAGTGAAGAATCTCTGATTTTAGGGAATCCTAGTTGTGAGGGAAATATGTCTCTTAGCTTAAACTCAAAGGATGGGCTGTCTACTGTAATGATCTCTTTGATTGCTTCATTACTGGAAAGATGGCGCAGGACCCATCTGAATGGTTGGTGAGGGTAATACACTGCATCTGCTTGCCCCCTGCCCACAAGACCCAAAAATAAAATTACACAAAGACACCGTGGTTGCTTGGATCTCACCGGTGCAGGGTCTTTGAGTGCTGTTGAGTTGCTTGGAGGTTCATCACTCTCTTCTGGTACGGGAGTGTACGCGTCACGGGGGCGTCCAATGATCCAATCCTGCAAATGAGACCTTACAATTTTCATTAGTTCTATTCTGAAGGTCTGGTTTGATTGACTTAAGTGGACACCATTTTACTTTACCGTCTGTTTTAACAGCTGCGTACCCTCGCCCCGTGAGCACTAGTCTCCAGCTCTGTTCCCATTCTCCCAGTTCATTTTTAACAACAACGTGCGGGCCTTCCTCTAGTGCTCGGGTGGCCCAGTGTTTCTGGGCCAGGCTGTTTGTCTCATCCCCCCTAGGGAACTGAATCAGTGCTAGCAGAGCGGTTGCTAGTATACGTGCCTGGTCTCCTGAAGGAATGGAACTAGTAAAGCCCTCTGTTTTTGCGAGTACTTCTAATTTGGCTTTCAGGGTTTGATTTGCTCGTTCAACGATGGCCTGCCCAGTGCTATTGTACGGAATGCCGTGTACTAAAGTGATTCCCCATTTAGCAACAAATGCCTGAGTTGATTTTGAAACAAAATTTGGGCCATTGTCTGTCTTAATTTGCTTCGGAATGCCCAGCCATGCCATGGCTGTCAGCCAATGCTGAATGGTTGCCTTGGAGTCAGTTTTTAGGTGTTGTGTGGCTACAATCACTCCGCTATATGTATCTACAGTCACTGCAAGCCATGCTCGGGGTTTTAGCAACTGACATAGGGTAAAGTCTGTTTGCCATATTTCTGAGGCTTTGAGGCCTCTGGGGTTGACTCCACTGGACCACAGTGGTGATTTTTGGCAGTGGGGGCATGTGGCTACAACGGGTTTCACGTCGGCGGTTGAAATCCCACATTTTGTTCGCTAGTGCTTTGGCTCCAATGTGAAGAGACTCGTGTAGCTGACGGGCATCTCTCAGCGTCCACAGTCCCTTTGCGGCGGCGTCTGCTTTGTCATTGCCGATCTGGAAGAACCCTTTAACTGGGTTGTGGCTATTAACGTGGATGACAGATATGGTGCCTTTTTGCGAAAAGAGTGCTTCTTCAAGCATCACAGCCACTGTGGACACTGCCACGCCGGGCCCTGACATTGCTAGGCAGAGCTTGGCTACGAATATAGAGTCAGTTACGATGTTGAGGTGCTCTTCAGGGAACAGTCCACACACTAGTACGATGGCGGCTGCTTCGAGCTGTTGAACTGAGAGTGTGGGGTCAGTTGTTTTGATGCACTGCCACTGTTCTCCTGACTGCCACACTGCTGCTGCAGTTGAGGTTAGTGAAGATGCGTCTGTGAAGATCGTCGGTCCTGGCTGCGGTTGGTCGACGATTTTTGGTGGGAGATCAATGTCGATGATTGCAAGCAGCTGAGTCCAAGGGGGTTTTGCTGCATAGCGAATTTCTCCTCCAAAACCAGCAAGGGCCATGGCCAGATGCTCTGATATTGTTGTCGATTGCGCAAAAAGGTGCTTGCGGAAGGGCAGATATATCTTGGTGGGTTCAGTGCCTAAGTGCTTCAGGGCAAGTTTCCTGCCTTTCATGATGAGGTTGCCAAGATACTCAACTCCTGGGGAAGATGCATGTGACGGTTTCCCCAAGAGCACCCACAGTATTGGTTGAGCATTGTCGGGTGGCACTTGGGCCAGCGCTCCTACTCCTCCTTTCTTCGTAAAGTGGACATATAAATCAATTGGTGCATCTGCATCCCATCTGGTGAGCGTGCTCACTGACATTTGCTGTTTGATAAAATCAAGTGAGCGTGCTGCTTCTGGTGTCAGTGTTTTCTGCTCCCACGAGTTTTTTCCTTTCAAAAGGTCATTCAGGGGGTCCATGACCTCGGGAGGAATCAGGACAATGTTGCGAAGCCACTGCAGAGATCCTACCAGCTGCTGCATGTCATGAAGCGTCTCGGTGGATTTTTATCTGAGGAGGGGTTATGTAGGAGCTTGAAATCCCCACTCCTAAAAAGGTTACACATGGTCCCTTTTTAATTTTTGCACTTGCGATTTCAAACCCATTTTTTTCTAAGGTCTCTGAGACTGTTGACACTGCTTGGTCTACCTGGCTCGCTGATGGTGCGGCAATCAGGATGTCATCCATGTGTTGGACAATGGTCACGGTCGGGTCGCTGCGTCGGACTGGCTCCAGTGCTCGGTCCACTGTGATCTGACAGATGGTGGGTGAGTTGACCATTCCTTGGGGCAGTACCCTCCACTGGAAGCGCAGGTTAGGACGCTGGCTGTTCGGGAAGACGATGGAAAAGGCAAACCGCTCTTTGTCTTCATCATGCAGGGGTATGGAAAAGAAACAGTCTTTAATGTCAAGCACTGCACAAGGCTGCCCTTTTGGTACCATTGAGCTCATGGGCAGCGAGGTTTGCACTGGTCCCATTGGTTGAATTTTCTTATTTACCTCACGCAGATCATGGAGAAGGCGAAACCCCTCGCTGCTCCGTTTGGGTATCACAAAAACTGGGGTGTTCCATGGGCTAGTAGAAGGCTCTGCATGACCTTTCTGCAATTTACGATCGACTAGCTTAAGAAGAGCATCTATTTGAGGCTTTGCCAGGGGCCACTTCTCAACCCACACTGGGTCAGACGACTTCCACGTTAGCTTGATCGGTGGGGGTGGGTATGCTGCAGTGGCCCTTATGGTAAATTTGTCACCCTGGCTTTTAAAAGGGCTAACGCGTCTCTTCCTAGCAAGTGTAGGACTCCTGACATGACATATGGGAAGAGGATGATGGTTTTTTCTGGTCCTTTGTCAGTGTGAGGTGTAATTGCTATCAACTGGGCACTTTTGCGAGCTCGGCTCAATCCCCCGACCCCACCTACCATGGGTACGTCTTCTAATTTCCAATGTGGGGGCCAATTTGTCTCAGAAACAACAGTAACGTCTGCTCCAGTATCAATCAGAAAGGGGACACTGACGGCAATGTCATCTAAAACATCACAGCGAGTACAGATCCCCCATATTACTGGTGGGTTGTCACACTTCACTGCCAAGGCCACCCAGGGGTCTGGTCCCCAGGGGGTGGTCTTTGCTGTTCCTGGGACAGGGCCAGATATGGCTGGGTCGCTGGTTGTGCTATAAAGTTGGTAGCTTCTCGCGGGGGAAAAGGGTTTGGGAGTGCCTCGCCCCATTTGGGGTTTGCATAACTGGGCCGCCTCACATCCCAAGTGGGAGAGGGCTGTGTGCGGCCCAATTGCCCCCTCCCCTTCCCGTTTCCCCAGTTCTTAGACCTAAACTCTTTGGCAAAATGCCCCTTCTTTCCACACACCCAGCATGGCCCCCTGGGTCGCAACTGGCGTGGGGGGACCGATGTTGAAGGATGCCCCAACAGGGGGCAATCCATTGCAACGTGGCCTGCCCTGCCACATTTAAAGCATGCCATTACACTAGTTATTGTGGTACAGATGGCTGCCTGGATTGGGGCAAAATGCTCCTCTTTTGCAACATGCCTAATCATGTCTGCGATGCTGGACCCAGGTGGTAATGATCTTAAAATGTCCTCGGTGGCTGAATTGCATTGTTGGCGCAGGCACTCTGCTAACACGGGACCCTTTGCCTCTGAGGGCAAAGCTGAGGACTCAAGTGCTGCCTGGAGCCGGTCCACGAATTGTGTAAAACTTTCATTCTCACTTTGCTTTATTGTGGACCATGGTGATGGTTTAGCAATGACCATGGAAGCAGAGCGGATGGCTTCCCTGGCAGCACGGGGAGTTGTCATGACCTTGTGGGCTCGTGGGCCCTCGGCTTGTGCCTGGGGGTGATCATGGTTGGGTCTGTGCCCATGAACCGCTGCAGGCTGGAGCCATGTAGAAGATGATCCGGACCAGTGACCAGAGCTAGTTGCTTTGCACAATTCTTCTCCCACTCTTGTTTAAAAACTATCATCCCTGCCCCATCAAAAATCAATCTACAAGTTTGCTTTATGTCAAATGGGAGCATATCATCCCCTCCAAAAACACTATCAATGAGAGTAGAAACCATTGCTGAATTGATCCCTCTGTCAGTTATTGCTTTAACAATTGCTTGAACATCCTTAGGATTTACTGGTGAATACCTTCTCTGGTTTCCACCTGCCCCCCCAGTCGGACTGGAAAAGCCAGTGTGGCCGATAGACCCCAATCGGCACAAGCCATTTTTATCTTCCTCCAGTCTGTGAGAGGAGTTCGTTCTTTTTCTGATTTCCCCTCAACCCGAGTAGAAACATTGTTGTTACTGATTTTATATACTGTTACTTCCTCTTTGTCGGAGCCGGAATCAGAGTCCCAGTCCTCTGAGCTAGAGTCCGATTCAGAGTCGGAAGTTGACTGACTGGCTGCCCCCGGGCTCCGGAGCCTTTTGGTCGGGCTCCGACCCCGGCCCTTTCTCTCAGGGCTGAGCCGCTCCTTTCTTCTCCCCTTTAAACTGTGTTCCTGAAAAGAATGTGCTTTTTGGCAAGCGTTCTGACTAGCTTTAATTCCCTCTTTCTTCTGTTGGCGTGTGCCCGCGCTATCTTTGTTTCTGTTAAGAACAAGCACACATGTGAAAGACCTTCTTTGTTTGCTGCTTCTTGGCTATCTGCCAAACATTCCAATCTGGCTACATTCTTGTTCTCTCCCAGCGATTCAATGCAATCTCTTGCCCTATAGGGTGGAGGTCCCCCCTCAGCCCCTTCTACCAGCGATCCCACGGCAGAATTTTGGGCAATATTCCTGGCTTCCTCAGTTAATCAATCATAAAACAATTTTGCCTGATTTTTTTCTTCAGCAGCTAACTCTGGACTTGAAGCCTTTGGAGGGAGATTTTGCTCCTCCAAGTTTCTGCAGTCAGCAGCACCAACTTTATCAGCAGCCTGAACACAGTCACTGACCGTCAGATTGTATTTTTCTACGCTCTGATAATCCCCTTTAAAAGTTTCCTCTGAAAAAGTTTCTTCTCAAACAGTTTGCGTCACAGCTCCTACACCGAGCTGCGGCGTAAATTTTAGACAATTTTGTGCAGCTTTTCAAGTCTCTTGCTCCTGCAAAGCGCTTTTTAAAGCTTGCACAATCTTCCCCCATGACTTAAGATACTTTGCCGACCCAGAAGACATAGTTTCCTCGGCTAGAGCTTTCGTACATTGATCCCAAATATCTGGGTGGAGAATTTCCACCAGACGATCAATGATACTAAGTTGCAAAAGCCTCGTCACTGCGAGGGTAAAATCTTTTGCTTTACAATCAATTCCCCACTGTTTATGAATCTGAGCTACGACCTTCATGAGAGGTTCCATCCTTCTCCCACGGGTCCTGGGGCGTCCCCCTCGCCGAGCTGGCCCCGCCGCTCGGCCGTCGTTCACCCGTCCAGGCGACTCCCGATCTCCCGGGCGACTCCCGGGGCTTCGGCACCACTTGCTGCCTCCACTGAGGCGTAGTGACCTGGTTCCAGGAACGACACGGCAGCCACAGCCAGGCTGCTCGGTCCATCAGCTCACAGACACCAGTGTGGTGGACGGCAAATGGCGTTTATTAACTGATTACATGGAGTTATAAAACCTCTGTTTGCTACATCACTTCCGTCTGCTTACGTTACAAATTACGTGTTGCTTACCTTATCAGGGACACTAAACAACTAAGTGTTGAGGGAGGGGTTCTGTCTGCCCGTACAGCACGATATCTTCCGAACGCCTGTCCCTAATCTCCCACACAGGGCCATACAAGGACATGTCCCATTGTAGTGGGGTGACGCTGCCCGAGGCCAGGCACCCACCAAAGCCGCCCTCACTGCCCTCCACAGCCACACAGGGGAGAGAAAATTTAACCAAGGGTTCCTGAGTTAAGGACCAGGAGAGATCCCTAATCAAACACCATCTCGGGAACAGGCTCATGGAGATATGAATTGGATTTATTGCTAATAAACTCAGAGCAGGATAATGAGAAGAAAAAGAAAACCCTTCATAACACCTTCCCCCACCCCTCCCTCCTTCCACCTCTGCCTCCTACCCGGCATTTCAGGGAGACAGGGAATGGGGTCATGGTCAGTTCATCCCCCGTGGGTTCTCCCTCTGCTCAGGGACAGGAGTCGTTCCCCTGCTGCACCCTGGGGTCTCTCCCACCGGAGAGTTCTCCAGGAACTTCTCTAACCTGAGTCCATCCCATGGGGAACAGCCCCCCTCAGACTGCTGCAGCGTGGGTCACTTTGCCATGGGGTCAGACCTTCAAGGACAGGCTGCTCCAGCGGGGGCCCCTCTGTCCATGGGGTCACAGCCTCCTCTCAGGCATCCCCGTGCTCCAGCGTGGCTCCTCCAGGGGCTGCGGGGGGATCTCTGCATCCTCGTGGATCTCTGCATCCAATACCTCCATCTTGGGAGCCACCAGGGACTGGATCTGCCAGACACAGAGGAAACTTCCAGAACCTTCTCTCAGAGCCCAGCCCTGTAGAAAATCCAGCTACTAAAACAGGGCAATGCAAACCCAATACAGCTCCAAAAATGGGGTCCCAGATATCCAGCAGCTCAGGTGCACCCCAAAATGGCCATCCAAGATGTCCAGGGGCTCAGGTGTGCCCAAAAATGAGGCCCCAGCTGAGGGCGTTCTCTGCTTGGCTGAGCGCTGCCTGAGGGCTGGGGCTGCAGCAAGGGGGGACACCCTCCTCCAGGGGGGATGTCCCACAAACAGGGAATCCCCAGAAGCCCCCTGGAACCCCGGGGCTGGGCTGGCCCTGCCTGCATGCTGAGGCACCAAAACTGCTCCTGTCCCTGCCCTCTGCAAGTGCACAGGGACAGGAAATACAAGGAAAGGCCCAGGAGCTGAGAGAAGGATGGGGAGGGATCCTGGTCCCAGCACTGGCACGGGCACAACAGACCCAGCCTGGGCACAGGGAGTGAATTTATTCACAGCAGAACCAAAAGAGAAATCTCTCCAACACCTTCCTCCCACCCAGTGGGAGATCTCATCTGAGATCTCATCTGAGAGATGAGGTCTGCAATGAGACAGCCACACTTTGGGATGAAGAGCTTGGGGCAAGCCAGTTACTGAGGAGGTTTTAGGGCACCCTCCAGTCCTGAGGGATGAGTTACTGGGAGGGGGAAGACACCTGCCTCTGACATTGGAGCTGGGTCCATATTAGGGAATGATGTGGGAAGCCCCTTTTAGGGAAGATCCTGCTTCTTTCTGCCAGTTTAGGGGGGTTATAAACGGCTTTGGGGAATTTCCTGGCCAGTTTATAGGTGAAGGTGACCCCGTCTTTTGGAGAATCCTGATGCTTTCTGCCAGTTTCAAGCATTCTACGTGGCTTGTGGTGGACTCGCATTCGTGGGTTCTGATGCCACTCGCCCACGCTTTGAACTGGTCCGGACTGGTGCTCCCAGTGCCGCCCGGGGCGGGGCCGCGGGGACCCCCCACAGCACAGCGCGGCTGCTTTGGGGCCGGCGGCACCGCCCGGCGCTGGGGATGGGGCGTGTCGGGGGAGCTGGGGCCGTACTGGTGGTGCTGGTGGTGCTGGGAGCTCACCTGTCTGGGGGCCAGCGGGACTCGGGTGAACGTGTGCGCTCCCCCCGGGGACCCCCAGCCCGGTGTCACCCCCTTTTCTCTGCCCACAGAGCTCCTGAGCCCGCAGCGGCCGCAGCCCCTCCCCGTGGCCTCGGGCCCGGCCGGGACCCCCCGCTCCATCCCCTGTGGAAGATCAGACGGCTACAGAAGCTGAGCTGGGTAACACTGCCGACCTTTTGGCCCTGGGACAGTGGAAGCTGTGGGAGAGAGAAACTCAAGGCGAGAACAAAAGCGAAGACTTCATGTCTGGTCACTCTGACCACTCTGAGGAGAGAAAATGTAACAAGGACATTGCTGGCAAAAGAATGTAACGAGGACTGGATAACTGAAAAGATTGTGTTAGTAAAGGAACAGAGGCAAAGGGGTCTGAGTGGAAAATTCTGTATGGAACTTAGAGAACTATAACTACGAGTGTTTAGTGTAATAAACTGGCTTTGCTTGTGCAGCACAGTGTGTCCTCTCAATTCCTGCAGTCCCTGAGATGATTTTGGGAGGGGTCAGGTGTCCCCCCCAGCCCCACTGTCACTCTGCCCCCGCCCAGCTGCTCCCAGTGTTCCCAAAAAAGCTTCCCAGTTCACGCCGGTGCCGTTTATTGGGAGGGTCTTGGGGGCACCCGCGGGGGAGCCGCGATTGGGCGGGGAGACGAGTCCAGGAGGGGAACACTGGGCACTGCGGGTCTGCCCGGCAACTGGTGAGTCATCAGATCTGCTAGCTCCAATTGGCTGAGCCCTGTTCAACGCCTCCTCTGATTGGCTGAGGAGAGGCCCGGGAGTTGAGAGAAGGACCGAGAGAGATCCCGCCCTGAGCGCCAGCGCTGGCACAGACCCAGCCTGGGCACAGGGAGGGAATTTATTACCAACCACATCGCACCCGGAGAAGGAGAGAAAATAATTAGGACCACGAACGACGGTTGGCACTAGAAAAACAATACTTTAATAACAGAAAGAAGAAAATAGGGACGGTGCCCAAAAACTGTGCACAGTACCCGGGAGAACTCTGTGGGGGTAACCCAGGGAAGACCCGGAACTGAGGAAAACATGACAATATATAGGGTAGGTCTGAGGGTAAGGGTCCAGTCAGACACTCACACTGGGAAGATAACCATATTTGTACAAGATAACTGACCAAGCATAAAAACATAAACGGAACAACTTCATTAACATGTAAATTCCCAAGAACCTTTACTACCTGCCATCACTAGTAAGGGGTTTCCCTCAGCCTTAAGTTTAGAGTTGTTTCAGCTTGGCCAACTCCCACAGGAGAAGGGAAAGAAATCTCTTCAACACCTTCCCCCCACCCAAAGGAGATCACCAGGACCACGGATCAGCAGGGCTCTGCCCAACGGGGGTCACTGGGGATCATCCAAGGCCGATCCTCCCACGGGGGATGGAGCTGGAGCAGCGCACGAAGCTCTTCCCGCTCTCGGGGCACTCGCAGCGCTTCCCTTAGCGGTGCTTCCGTTGGTGTTTACTCAAGATAGAAGCCCTGGAGAAGCTCTTCCCACACTCAGGACACTCGTAGGGCCTCTCCCCGGTGTGGATGCGCCGGTGGACAGTGAGGTGTGAGTTGTGCTTGAAGCCCTTCCCACAGTCGGGGCAGCGGAAGGGCCTCTCCTCTGTGTGACTCCGCTGATGTACGAGGAGAGTGGAGCTGACCCGAAACCTCTTCCCACACTCGGGACACTCGTAGGGCCTCTCCCCGGTGTGGAGGCGCTGGTGCTTTCTCAGGTCGGAGCTATATCCAAAGCCCTTCCCACATTCCAAGCAGGTGTAGAGCCCTTCCCCAGTGTGGATCACCTGGTGCTGGATCAGGTTGTAGCTGTTTCTGAAGCTCTTCCCACATTCCCCACACTCGTAGGGCTTTTCCCCAGTGTGGATCCCCTGGTGTTGTATCAGGTGGAATCTCTGGATGAAGCTCTTCCCACATTCTCCACAGTGGTAGGGCTTTTCCCCAGTGTGGATCCTCTGGTGTTTCCTCAGGCCAGAGCTCTGACTGAAGCTCTTCCCACATTCCACACATTCATAGGGCTGTTCCCCAGTGTGGATCCTCTGGTGTTGCATAAGAGTTCGTTTCTGGCTGAAGCTCATCCCACATTCATCACACTCATAGGGCCTCTCCCCCGTGTGGATCACCTGGTGTTGTATCAGGTGGCCCTTCCGGCTGAAGCTCTTCCCACACTCCCCACACTCGTAGGGCTTCTCCCCAGTGTGGATCCTCTGGTGTCTCCTCAGGTGGGAGCTACACCTGAAGCTGTTCCCACACTCCCCACACTCAAAGGGCTTTTCCCCAGTGTGGATCCTCTTGTGCTGGATCAGGTAGGAGCTCTGGCTGAAGCTCTTCCCACATTCCCCACACCCATAGGGCCGTTCCCCAGTGTGGATCACCTGGTGCCGGATCAGTCTGGATCTCCGGCTGAAACCCTGCCCACATTCCAAGCACTTGTGGGGCTTCTCCCCTCCATGAGCCTTCTCCACCAGCTCGGAGCTCTGGCTGGATCTCCGGCCGCCCTCCTGGCACAGGGGGGGTCTTTGCTCCTCGCAGCTCCCTGCGCTGGGTTTGCAGCCCCTCCTCGTGCGGCATCTCCGGGGCTTTTCCTCCTCCTCCATCCGGCCACTCCTTGGGAATGAAAAATCCTGGTTTGGGGAGAAAACAAGAGGAGAGCACCTTAGGCTGGGGGTTCTTCCTTGCACAAGTTCATCTCAGGAAGTCTTTGGGTACTTGTGTCTGTAAGAACATCCAAAACACCAAGATTCATCCCAAAAGTCCTCCAAACATCAAGCCTGAGCCAAAATCTCTTCTAAAATACAAAGACCCATACCCTTGCAAAAAACAAAGACTCAAACTCTTGCAAAAAACCAAAGCACCGACATTTAGCTCAATCAAGCTCAGAAACACCAAGATTCACCCCCGTGAAAATCGTGGATCTCCCTCCCCGGTCACCTGCTGCATGTGGGGAGGGAAACACTCCTGGGGCTGGGGGGAGGCTGCAGATACAGGGAGGGCTGGAGCCTTGTGGTTCCTTGGCTGCAACAAGTGAGGACACAAAGCTCCAGGTGTGTCAGAGTTCCCTTTACACCAGGGACCCACCACACTGGAGCCCTTGAGAACATTCAGGGTGGGTCTGAATCCAGAGGAGGCCTTTCCTCATAGACACAGGGGCCTCTCCATCCACTCTCAAAAATGTTGAATTGGGCTAAGTTGAAACGACGATTGGCTGTGTTTTATTCAACTACTATTAGCAGATGTGGGGGATGGGTTTGAAATGCATGAATTTTCATTTGCTCCTAAATGTGATTGTAATTTACTGGGAAGGGATTTGATGGCTAAATTTGGAATGCAAATTAATACTGTAAAAGGTGATACAGAGGCCAGTTCTGTTGTATCCCTGTGTCAAAAGTCCGGCAAAGCCGACGCTGAAGTGAACCCAGAAGTGTGGGCAGCCCCAGGGAAATAGGGAAAATCAGACACCCAGCCTCTCCAAATTACTCTCAAGCAACCAGGACAAGTGGGGTCTAAAAGCAATACCCTATTCCAAGGGAGGGAAGGAAGGGCTCACAGCCTGGCATTGAGCCCCTCTTAAAGGCAGGGCTTTTGGAGCCTGGGATCTCTCCCTGGAATGCTCCAATGCTGCCAATCAAGAAACCAGATGGAATCTATAGAATGCTGCAGGACCTAAGAATAAGAAATGAGATTATTAAACCGAGGCACCCCACAGTCTCAGATCCTTACACCAGCTGCAACCAGGTTCCCTCCTCACACTGCTACCATTCAGCACTTGATGGAAAAGATGCTTTCTGGGGATGCCCACTTACACAGGATGCTGAATAGGAGTTGGCCTTTGAGTGGGAACAAGGGTTAGAAGGGAAAATGAGAAAGACATGGATGGTCCTTTTGTAAGGAGGCACAGAAGCACCAGCCTTATTCAGGCCAGCCTTGCAGAAAATATCCAAAGAATTCACCTCACCCCCAGGAACTGAGTTAATGCAGGATGTGGACTATTTGATTCAATCAGGAGGACAATTAGAGGTGGTAGAAGCAGCCTCTGTGAAATGGCTCGATTTTCAGGCTAAAAAGCATCTTGGAGTATTTAAAAAATATAGAGAAAATGGTGGAGAAAAAGGTTAAACACATGGGACATACTTTGACTGAAGGTTTGTGGTGTATTGACCCAGAGAGGGTCAGGGGAATCTCAGAAGTAACGTCACTCAGGACTAAAAAGGAGCTGAGACAATTCTGAGGATTTATAGGAAATTGCAGGAAATGGATTGAGGATTCTCTGTTCTAGACAGAACATTGTATGACTTTCTAACCCCAGACAGCCTCAATGT
The DNA here is from genome assembly GCF_015227805.2 of Hirundo rustica. NCBI lineage: Eukaryota > Metazoa > Chordata > Aves > Passeriformes > Hirundinidae > Hirundo > Hirundo rustica. The sequence goes on along the minus strand of NW_026690335.1, from coordinate 28,839 downwards.
TATGGTAGGGACATGAGAAAGACAACAAAACTTGAGAAAATTAAAAACCCCAAACTGATTGATGCCCCAGCGATGGCTCTTCCAGACTCAGAAAAGGAATTGGAATTACATGTGAATGTTAAACAGGGCCATGCCAAAGGAATCCTGGTGCTACAATATTTAACCCACTGGCCAGAGTGGCCCCCTCATTGTCTGCACAATTGTGCAGCCACAGCTCTAAGGGGACCTGAGGCCTGAACACTGACAGCACAAGGAGCTCCTGTTGTTCAAGTCTGGCATCAAGTTCAAGCTTTGATAACCAAAAGAGCCGTGCTCGGTTATTACAGTATGAAACTTGTTCAGTGGCACAGGAGGATGCAGAATTGAGGACAGGGGAAGGGTTTAACCCAGCCTCCTGTTTCAACAGCCTGGACAGGGGCTGGCAAGAAACCCAGGACTGCATTCAAGTGACAGAGCTCCAGACCCAGCCTAGGAGAGATTTATGAGACATTCCCTGGCCTGAGGGAGAAAATCTGGTTATGGATGGGTCTTCAAGGCCAGGAGAAGGGAAAAGAGTTACAAGACAGGCTGTTATTTAGGAAAGGGAATTAGACAAAGCTCAGGTTACCGCCCACATGGTCAGCTCAACCGGCAGAGCTGTGTGTGCTTGTGAGAGCCTGGGACTGAAATGCCCCAAGCAGGAAGGCTCAAATATCTTCTGCTAACACCATGTCACCTAACAGGGTGCCAAAAGCAATTCTGACTTCTTCAGTAATCACTGCATCACTTAGTATGGTAATTCTAAAATAAATAATTCCAAGAGAAGGGATTGTGGAAGCAATAGACTCAGATAGGGGAACTCATTTTTCAGGAAAGATCCTTCAGGGGGTTATGGCAGCAATAGGAATACAATGGGACCTCCACAACCTTTGGCACTCCCAGAGCTCAGGTCAGGTAGAAAGAATGAATGGGGAAATGAAGAAAAACCTTTGGAAATTGGTGACAGAAACCAAGATGCCATGGGTATGGCTTTTGCCATTGGTTTTTGCAAGAATAAGAGCCAGATCCAGGGCAGATATGCAATTATCTCCCCAGTAACTGAGCTTTGGAATTCCTTACCCTGGTAATTCTCTACCCAGCGCAGGGGAGACATAAGGGATGTGTATTTAAAGCAGTCTGTGGCCAGAATCCTGTCTCTGGTGAAATCTCTCCCACAGGAAGCTCGGCTGGCACAGACCCTGCCTTGGGACTTTGCTCTTCACAACATCCAAGCAGGACATCGGGTCCTACCTAAGGACTGGGAAGAAGCAGCACTGGTGGCCAAGTGGCGTGGCCCATTCCAAGTGTCCCTGAGCACAGAAACAGCCCCAGCACAGCTGAACACAGGTGGGGACCCCTCACCCTCGGCTCAAGGTCTCGGAAGCCCCGGAGATTTGGACGTCCCGGCTGCAGGAGGAGGATGGGAGGCCACGACTGACCCTGCGCTGAAGGCAAGGGAGCAGCAGCCAGGGCTCCACAGCAGGGGAAGCCCCTGTGCCTGCCCACACATCCTCTGCTGGAATAGTCTGCCTGGGCACCCTCCTTTGGCATCTCCAGCCACTGCGGCCCAATCCTTGCTGCCACTGCTGGAGCTTCAGCGCTCTCTGTGCCTGCACTCGCCACAGCTGCTGGGGAACACAACGTGACAATTCCACTCTGGGGCTCAAGCACACTCACACACTGGGCTGGCTGCCATTAAACTGCTGAAAAATATTCCAACTTTAAAATTATTTTTTATTTTATTTCTCTACTCAGGTTTGATTTGCCTTTGCCGTGGGAAAAGGAATTTTAAAGGTTTCATTTTAAGGGATGTTACACCACTCTACAGAGATGAGTTTCACATCTCAACAGACTGGGAAGAGCACAAAAGATACCCACAAAGATAACGACCACCAACAAAACATCAAAGCCCACCAGCAAACACCAAGGAACACCTGTCACAGACCCTGCCCCTGGAATATTTGGAGACACCTGGTCTGGAAAAGGCTGTTAAGGAAATTCAGGAGTGCAGACCTAATTAACATAACAGGCAAAGAAATCCAGCTCCAACAGGAAACCAAATACTATCAACTTCACAACTAGGAAGCAATGGACATTAAACAAATAGATTTCTCTGGGTTCAGACTGTTCAAAGTTTAGGAAAAACCTAGTAAAACTCACGTGTTGTGGAATGATTTTCTCTGCACACCCGGGCTATGTGTGGATGAAATGATTTCTGTTGCACATCCTGGCCAGAATCGAGTAATGCCTCGACTCTTAAACACGAAACATATTTTTGGAGTTTTTGGGGGTGTCCCACTGTTTCATTGAAAAGATTACACCATTAGAATAAATTTTTCATAAAAATTTGGGTTTTATATTGTCAGTTAGGTTTGGGCCAGGGGTGGGAGAATCAATTTTCAGTTGTCGGAAAAGAAGTAGAAAAAACTTGATTGCTTTCAAATGTTTTTGTGTATGTTTGTGTGTGGCTCTTAGTGATGGCAAAAATTTGGTATGAGTTTCTCAATGTTCACCCTCAGGTTCCACTCTGGAAAACCAGACAAGATTTAAAGGTGACACTTTAATATATAAACAATCATTAAGATATATCAAAAAAAAAAAAAAGGCAGACTATGGGGGTACTTCATGTGAGTCATTTAAGGCTGCTCTGGAAGAGAAGCTTGCCTCCAGGCAGCCAGGAGAGCAGCTTTAGAAACGCAAAGTAACACTGCTGGGGAAAAGTGTGGACAATGCACCAGGATCTTCTTGCCTGGGGCAGGAATTGGGCTGATTCCCTCTGCCCCTCACCCCAAGCTCTGCCTGCTTGCACAGATGGAATTTGCACAGCCAAAGGCAGAGCCCACACTCAGGATATCTGACTCTGCAACACAAACTGGTGCAGCTGCAAAGGAAAACAGCAAATGGAGAATGTTGTGAAAACTTCACTAAAAGAACTGGGGGGGAATCATCCCTCTCCCCACTCCAACATGCGCTGTCACTGTCTAGGTCACATAGGGAGCATGAGACCACTGGGGTGTTCTTGCTACCACAAGTTCAGAGAAATCAGTTGGGAATCCAAGTATGTGATGATTTAATTAGAGAAAAGAGATCACTTGATGCAGCCCTGGCTGGAGGGAGCAACCCAAAAATGGTGAAAAGATGAACGGCAACCAGAACAAATCCTTCAACACGATGGAGCTGTTGGAAATTAGCCATGTTGCTAGGAGAAGTACAAGGAAAGAATGTGCTGACAAACGAAGCATGAGGAACGGACCAAGACGTCGCGGTTAGGTGATCACGGTGGTCAAAGAAGAATAGAATTTATGGTGGGAGCCTTTTGTGTAAATAAAGATAGGGAAGCAGGTGTTGTGGGAACGGGATAAGGAGAAGTATAGCCTACAGAAATTATAAGATTAATGTTAAACTGAAATGTCATGTATAGCACGTACGTTGATGATGTAATCCGTAAGAAATAGTATAAAACCTGTAAGAAAATGAGGGTCGGTGGGATTCTGATTTGGGACGCTAGTCCCCGGGTCCCCGGGCCCGAATAAAGCACCGCATAAACTACTTTGTGGTTTGTGTTTCTCTTCGTTGGGCAACAGTTTTCTGGCGACCGCGGCAGGACTCCGAAGGTTGCTGGGGCGGTTCGCGAGGTGATCTACTCCACGCCGGCACCAGGTGATTTCTGGGGAGACATCAACCCGTGCCCGACCCCGCGCCTGTCGGACAACTACGAGGTAAGCCCAAAAGGTGCTTTATTCTTAAAGGATTTTAGACGCCTGCCGATTAAGACGGACCTACGATCCGCACGGTTGGGCTTGGACGTCCCAGGCTGGTGGAAAAAAATTGACTGTAAATCTCGACGAAAGTTGAGTAGGATCAATACCTGCTAGCAGGATATAAGGTGGTAAAGGACATAAGGTGGCAAAAGATGCCATTTAAAGGGTTTAAAACGTCCTCGACAGGGATTGAAATCCCGGAGGACTCACCACTGGGTTGTTTAATAAGGAAATGGAAAGAAGGGAATTTTGGTCAAGAATTAGCTAAAGATAAGTTGATTGATTTTTGTAATCATGTTTGGCCGCAATATGACACTGCGGGAATGCAATGGCCTAGGAATGGGACACTGAATCATGATATTATTACTCCAATGATGCATTATTTACAGGATAATGGTAAATGGGAAGAGATACCATACTTAGATCTGTTTTATTACTTGGGACAGAGAACGGATTGGCAGAAGGAACATGGAATAATCGTTCTAACTGTGGCAAATGAGAAGTGTCGGGGTTGCAAGAATCGGGATCAAAAGGCGGACTATCTAGTTAAATATAAAGACCCTGAGGAAGATGTGTCCCTACTGGTCTCCCCTAGCGCTCCCCCACCTGAAACTGCTTCGGAAGAAGAGGGAGATGAGGGTGGGGAAACAAGGGAAAAAGGGGATGGCAAGAGGAAACGGCATACCCCGATATCTAAACGAACAAGGGGTCACCTAGTCTCTAAGAAAGGGGGCCGGGAGGGGGGAACACACGTAATGGCCCCGCTGAGAGAGGCAGTGGGACCCCAGGGAGATCGAGTAATGGTGAAAGTTCCGTTTTCCCCGAATGACCTGATGATCTGGAAGTAATCTGCAGGATCTTATAGGGAGGATCCCGACCGTACGGCCAGGGTAGTAAAAATGGTAATAAAAACTCAGAACCCTGATTGGAATGATTTACAGGTTTTATTAGATACTTTGATGGACTCTACTGAAAAGGAAATGGTGTTGCGGGCTATGACGGAAAAGGCGAAAGAAATGATAAGGTTGCGGGTGGCGGATGGAACTCTGAATGAATTAGTACCAAGGGAAGACCCTGAATGGGACCCCAATACAGCACGGGGACACCAAGCATTGAAGGGATACCAGGAATTGTTAATTGAAGGAGTTAGAACAGGCATTCCAAAGACAGTAAATTGGTCCAAACTTTATTCAGTGAAACAAGAAAAGAATGAATCCCCTTCTGCTTTCTTAGAACGATTGAAGGAAACTGCGAGACGGTATACTAGTTTAGAAGTAGAGGGGGAAGCGGGAAGGTTACAATTGGCATTAATCTTTATGGGGCAGTCTCAGGAGGATATTAGAAAGAAATTGCAGAAGCTAGAAGGTGAGGATACCTGTAATTTAGAAAAATTGTTGGAAGTTGCCTGGAAGGTCTATAACAATCGAGAAAAGGAATCGGTCAGGAAGAAACAAGCTAGCATGTTGGCAGTACTCCAGCAAGCTGTGGGGAGAGGTAATGGGAGGGGGCGTGCTCGAGGCAGAGGAGGATTTGGTAGGGGTCGTGGCGGGGGCCAGGTGAGATTGGGATATGACCAATGCGCCCTTTGTAAAAATAAGGGACATTGGAAAAATGAGTGCCCATTGAATAGTGGGATTGGAATTCCGAGGCAGTTTGGGAATTCGTCAGCAGAGGTCGCCCAGGCGCTGGTAATGGGGGAATATCAGAATCAGAGCTGACTAGACCAAGATCTCAAGGTTATCATGGAAGTAGAGGGAGAACCGTTAGAATTTAGAATAGATACAGGTGCCACATATTCTGCAATTAATACACAGGTAGGGTCATTAAGTGACACAAAGATACAAGTAGTGGGGGTTACTGGAAAAATTGAAGAAAGGGCATTTCTTCGGCCAGTAGATATAAAGTTTGGGGGAAAGGAATTTGATCATCAATTTTTGTACATGCCAAATAGCCCTGAATCATTGATAGGATGAGACCTATTGTCGATGTTACAGGCCAGAATTATTTTTGAAGGAGGTAGGGTCAAGTTAGAAATTCCAGAAGAAAATATTGGTAAAATGTTCATTATTAAGGAGGTAGAGCCCCAACCCATTACAGAAGAAATTGAGCAAGCTGTAGTTCCCTGGGTATGGGAAACTGGGACCCCCGGAAAGTCAAAGGCAGCACAGCCAGTAGTAGTAGAACTAAAAGAGGGGAAAGAACCAGTACGACTGAAGCAGTATGCAATCAAACCTGAAGTCAGGCGAGAGGTAGCCCCAATTATTGATCAATATCTAAATTTAGGCATTTTGCAGGAGTGTGAGTCCGAATATAATACTCCTATTTTTCCAGTTAAAAAGCCTAATGGAAAGTATAGGTTAGTGCAGGATTTAAGAGCAATAAATGAGATAACCAAAGATATTCATCCCGTAGTTGCTAATCCTTATACCTTGTTGACATCTGTATCAGAGAAATTTGAATGGTTTACCGTGATTGATTTAAAAGATGCCTTTTTCTGCATCCCACTGGCACTTGAAAGTAGGAAATATTTTGCATTCGAATGGGAAAATCCAAACACAGGACGAAGAAGGCAGCTGACTTGGAGCCGACTACCACAGGGATTCAAGAACTCCCCTACCATTTTTGGAAACCAACTAGCTCGGGAACTAGAAGAGTGGAAGACAACCCAGGTAACAGTACCAAGCATGTTCTATGTGGTTCTCCAATATGTGGATGATATTTTCCTAGCAGCTACGGAACGAGACATCTGCTCCCAATTAACCATAAGCCTTCTGAACATGCTGGGACAAGGAGGATATCGAGTTTCGCGAGACAAAGCACAGCTGGTAAGAACAGAAGTTGTCTATTTGGGGTGTGAAATCTCTAAGGGGGTACGGAAATTGGGGACTAACCGCATAGTGGCTATCTGCGCCATACCCGTCCCCCGAAACCATCAGGAACTCCGATCTTTCCTCAGAATGGTGGGGTGGTGTCGGCTGTGGATTCTGAACTTTGGACTGCTGGCACGGCCCCTATATGAGGCCCTCAAAGAAGTGCACTGGACTTGGGGACGTGCACAGGAAAAAGCCTTCCTAGAACTAAAGCAGGCCTTAAAAGAAGCCCCTGCGCTGGGATTGCCAGATTTGAGCAAAGATTTCCAGCTATATGTTACTGAAAGACACAGGTTGGCATTAGGGGTACTAACACAGAAAATAGGGCCATGGAAGCGGCCTGTGGGGTATTTCTCTAAACAACTGGACACAGTTAGCTCCGGCTGGCCAGGATGCCTGCGAGCGGTAGCGGCAACGGTGCTGCTAATACAAGAAGCAAGGAAGCTGACTTTGGGAAGGAAGCTGGAAGTATATGTGCCCCATATGGTAATTGCAGTCTTAGAGCAAAAGGGAGGTCACTGGCTCTCATCCAGCCGCCTGTTGCAATATCAGGCGTTGCTGCGGGAACAAGATGATATAGAACTGAAAATAACACCCCATTTAAACCCAGCAGAATTCCTCAGGTCAGAGCGAGAAGAAGGGGAACTCGTCCATGACTGTGTGGAGATAATTGAGCAGGTCTATGCAAGCAGAGAAGATTTGAAGGATGCACCGATCGATAGCCCAGACTGGGAGTTGTTCACCGACGGGTCCAGCTTTGTCGAGAACGGCACCAGGTATGCGGGTTATGCGGTAGTCACAACTCTTCAAGTAATAGAAGCAAAGGCTCTTCCCCCTGGAACCTCGGCTCAAAAAGCAGAAATTAGAGCCTTAACTCGAGCCCTCGAATTGAGCAAAGGAAAGAGGGTCAATGTTTGGACTGATTCAAAATATGCCTTTGGGGTGGTGCATGTACATGGAGCTCTGTGGAAAGAGCGGGGATTGTTAACGTCTCAAGGGTCAACAATAAAACATAGGGACGAGATCCTACTCCTGTTAGAGGCTGTAAGAGAACCCGAGGCAGTGGCAGTAATGCATGTGCCAGGACACCGAAGAGAAGATGGAAAGATATACCAAGGTAATCGATTGGCAGATAAAACGGCTAAAAGAGTAGCGAAGGAAATAAGGATTCAATCAGCTCTTATTCCAGCTAAGAGAAATCTGGCGGATTCCTACATGAAAGATGAGCCTCCATACCTACCAGATGACGTGAAGTTGGCCCACCTGGTGAAAGCTCAGAAGAATGACAAAGGGTGGTATGTAACAGCAACCGGGCAGGTAGTAGTACCTGCGAAGATAATGCGAGCAATCTTGGAGACTGAACATTACAAGTGCCACTGGGGAGCGGAGGCCTTGGTAAAATTTTTAAAGAATGAGGTAATCTCTAATCAGATGTTAACAATGGCAAAGCGGGTTAATGCAACCTGTCCCACTTGTGTGAAAAATAATCCCCTAGTGCGAAAACAGGTTCAGATGGGAGGGTTAAAGGTAGGCCCACAGCCCGGAGACTACTGGCAAATAGACTTTTCGGAGCTGCCTAAAGCCCAAGGTAATAAATACCTTTTAGTGTATGTATGTACCTTTTCAGGATGGCCGGAGGCGTTTCCCTGTCGCACGAATCAGGCAAAGGAAGTGGTTAAAACCCTTTTGAAAGAGATAATCCCCCGGTTTGGAATCCCGTTAGGAATGTCATCAGATAGGGGACCGCATTTTGTGGCAGGAATCATTCAAGGTGTAGCCAAGGCGCTAGGGATTAGATGGGATTTACACACTCCGTGGAGACCGCAGTCTAGTGGCCAGGTAGAAAGGATGAATCAAACATTGAAAAATCAGTTGAAAAAGATTTGCCAGGAAGCCAAAGTTCAGTGGCCCCAAGCTCTGCCAATAGCATTATTGCGCATCCGAATAAAACCCAGGGAGAGGATAGGAGTCAGTCCGTATGAAGTATTGTATGGTAAAGCTTATCATGCTGCAACCTATCAGGGGGACCCCCATTTAACAGGGGACCAAGTATTATTAAATTATGTGTTATCTTTGAATAAGACTCTTGCAGCTGTACGGGGAGCCTTGCAGTGGAATCGCCCACTACCACTAGAGAACCCAGTTCATGACATCTCGCCGGGAGACCATGTGTACGTGAAAAATTGGAGCGTGGAGCCTCTGAAGGAGTCATGGAATGGCCCCTACCAAGTGCTGATGACCACGTACACCGCCGTCAAGGTCGCTGGGATTGATAACTGGATACACTACACCAGGGTGAAGAAGGTACCGACGAGATGGGAGGTGCAGCCCATAACGGACACCCGGATGGTATTCCGGGCAAAGCCCTGATCATCTTGATACTGATTGTTTGTCAGTTAGTAGCCTCAGCAGTTATAATTCATGTACCAGACCCTTTAGTCTTAGTACCGGAAAGTGGAAATGTTGAATTAACCTGTTTGTTTTCTGACAACCAGAAAGCTGGATCCCATGAAATTAATGTGAGATGGAGAAAAGGCCTTGACATCGTAAGTAAAGGAATAATGACACTTTGGGATGACCATCAGCAATCAGGAAACACTACCTTAAGGATTCCTAAAATCACAACTTCTGGAGAAGGTAGATACACCTGTGTAGTATGGATAAAAGATAGTTTTAATTATGGGGATTTTGAGTTGGAAATTATAAATGAAAACTATACCAGTGCAGGTTCAGTAATAGTAGCACCCTTGAGAACAAGCCAGGATATTTGGTTGGGCCCGCCATTGAGAATTAGTTGTCAATACACCTTGAAGAATAATTGCAAAAGAAGAATAAGGATTAGCTGGTGGAAAGAGAGAGAGATGGAATGGGATCAATTGAAGGAAGGAAGTAGTGAGTGGAAGAAAGAGTCTAAAGGGGTCGGGTGGTATAATATCACATCTTTTGCTTCAACAACTATGGCAGGGAATTATCTGTGTATAGTTAAGTGTGGATTAGATGGAGGATTTGGACTTCGGGAAGTGGTCGCTAGAACAAACCCGGATCAGGGAATAGGAGCAACTGAAAGAACAATCTTAGCAGTAGAAAGAGAAAATATTGCTTTAAATTGTACAATATCCCAAAATTACACTGAGTATGGGTAGTGGCATGAAACAAGGATTAGGCCGGGATCAAAGTATAAAATCACAGCAGGGAAAAAGGAAATAGCATTGCAAATTACTAATGTACAGAAAGGGGATGACGAAGGAGAATATTGGTGTTGGGTAGCCCGAGATAATTGGTGGGGTCACAGTCAGGTAACGTTAAGAGTAAGGGACATACGAGTTACCAGACAGGTCCCAGAGAGAAATCAAACCCTAAAAATAAGAGAAGGACAGGAAAATTTAATAGTAGGACTAATTCGAGACTTCGGAAGAATGCAAAATACAACTTCAATAACAGCCTGCCTGCCTCTTCCTCAAGCGGCTGGAGACCCGATCCCGTGGGGAATTATACCCATAAGGGAGATGCCAAGTGCCACCGCGAATGTGACCTGGAACTGTGAAATAGTGTCTAAGGAGATTTTAGACTGGGTAGAAGTTTGTATGTTATGAAGAAAGATTAGTAAGCAAAATTGTCAGCAAATACCAGGATATTATAGATGGATAGAGGATTCAAAATTGTCAGCAGATACCAGGATATTATGGATGGATAGAGGATCCAAGCTTAAGGGAAATTGTTCAGTGATTGGAGAATTGTCCGAGCCATGCGATAAGATCCGAGTTCGGAATAAGAGAAAGAAGATAGAAGAAGTATGTCAAAATACCACTGAGACAATGACAATGGAGGAGTGGAAAACAATCTGGGGACCTAGTCTGTTAGAAACTTATAGTTACCTAGGGAAAGTGAATTGGTGCATAATGTGGGAAGGGAAAAAGAATCAAGATTTTGGGCAGAAGTCATTATTCAAAGAACAATATAGGAAAAAGGTGGAGATGATGGCGTTATGGAATTGTACACAGGTACTAACCTGTGACACTCCACCAGTGCAGATTGGACTTGAACCAGTGCGAGTGCTGTTGCAGTGGGGATGTGAATGTAGAGGATATAATCACACCCTTACAAAGAAAGAAAAGGAGCCCTGGGATTGCAAGACGACCACGGTTAGGAGCCCAGGAAATTTAGTTTGGGTTATGGGACACGGATTATGGACTACACACATGCCCATAGATGGTGCAGTTACACAAATTACATTAGGGGTTCCTACCTTATGCCCATTCTGGAAAACTTCTAAGCTGCAAGAAAAGGAATTGGTAAGCAGAAAGAAAAGGGAGATAGAAGATGATGCTTCGATTCAGGAAGATTGGCATGAACCTGATGATGGAGTAAAAGTAGGATGGATGTTAGAATCACTGTTTGCCCCTATATCATCTTACAGAAACAGGGAGATGTTGTACCGATTATTAGGACAGACGGAGAGGCTTGCAGCTACAACTAAAAAGGGTTTTAGAGACTTGAATCTTCAGCTGCAAGCGACTACTAGAATGACATTACAGAATAGAATGGCATTAGATTTGCTGCTACTTAAAGAACATGGGGTTTGTAGATACTTAAGAAACAGAGTGGACCATTGCTGCGTGCGCATCCCAAACGTGACGGAGGAAATAGAAAAAGATATAGATCAATTAGAACAAATAGAGTCCAAAACAAAGGAAATACAAAAAGATGCTGAGCATAATTGGGTAGGAGCCCTGTTGAGCTCCTTAGGGATCCAGGTTTCCGGTTGGGTATCATCTATAATACAATATGTAATAATGTTTGTAATTGTGATAATTGTAGTGATCATTGTATATAGATGTCTTTTAGGAATGATTCTGAAAGAAGGGGCTCACACCAAAAGGGTAATACAAGCAGTTACCCGAAGAGAAGTGATACAACCTCGTGTAGCTGAGACTCAAACCTAAGAAATTGAGCATCCTTGCAACGGAATTGAAGAATGCTCAAGAGGGGGGACTTGTTGGAAATTAGCCATGTTGCTAGGAGAAGTACAAGGAAAGAATGTGCTGACAAACGAAGCATGAGGAACGGACCAAGACGTCGCGGTTAGGTGCTCACGGTGGTCAAAGAAGAATAGAATTTATGGTGGGAGCCTTTGTGTAAATAGAGATAGGGAAGCAGGTGTTGTGGGAACGGGATATAGTCTATAGAAATTAGAAGATTAATGTTAAACTGAAATGTCATGTATAGCACGTACGTTGATGATGTAATCTGTAAGAAATAGTATAAAACCTGTAAGAAAATGAGGGTCGGTGGGATTCTGATTTGGGACGCTAGTCCCCGGGTCCCCGGGCCCGAATAAAGCACCGCATAAACTACTTTGTAGTTTGTGTTTCTCTTCGTTGGGCAACAGGGGCAGGGAAAGGCCCAAGGCACAATTCTGTTCAGAGGGGGGCAGATTCAAATGACGAAAGGGACGGGACGAGTCCTGAGCGTGAGAGGGGGCGGGATATCCCGCCGGAGACCGCCGGGCCGGATCAGGCAGGGGCGGAACAGGTGGAGACGGAGCTGGCAGGGACGGGACGTGGCCGAGGCGGGGAGAGCCTCGAAGGTACCACCCCCAGGCGGCTGACGTCGCAGGGCCAGACTCCGCCCACTTGCAGTTTCCATGTCCCTGGATCTCCTGCTTATGGAGACTCAGGGGCAGCTGCAGGGATGTTACGGACGGGGGCACATCCAAAAATATCTCAGATTTTACAGGTATTTCCAAGGAAAGAATCTGCAGAAAAACTTGAGGATGCTCAGCAAATTCTGGTTCCTGTTCAGCGGGAGAAAGAGAAAGAAAAGGAAAAAGAAAAAGAAACAGGACCAAATGACGTGCAGCTTCCAAAACATCCTGGAGAGGATGAAGCAGCAGCAAAGCCACAAACAAAGGAGACAGTTTCAGAGGCAGACACCGCACAAGCTTCTGCCAAACCAGAATTCAGTCCAACAGAATGGACAGACATAAAGAAATGTTCAATGAGTGCAAAGGGCATGGATATGCCAGTGAATTATGGTACACAGAATGTAAACCCGAGATGGGAGAGTTTAGATTGTGAAGTTGTCAGGGATCAGATGAATCTCTTGAAAGGGGATTGTTTTGTAACATCATTGCCATTCTTTCTTGCAGTGTTGGGAGAAAAAATGCCGTTGTATGGGTTGATTTTTCAGTGGGATTCATCACAAAAAGACCCATTGTTGATTTTAGAGTGGAATTTTTTTATCTTACAGGTCTCTGAGGATGATCCTCACAAGTCAGGAAATGATAGCTCAGATCATCATCAAAGCTAGGACCAGGCTGCAAACAATGGCAGGCAAAGATTTTACAACAATTTACCTGCCTTTGAAAAAAGAATATTTTGATTGGGCATTGCAGAAATCAGAGAACTTGCAGATTGCATTGTTAGATCACTCTGGTGTTTGTACTATTCATTTCCCAAGTCACAGATTGTTGAAGGCAAAAGTAAGTTTCAGGGAAAAGCCAAAGGATGACATCACAGGGGAATGGAAATCAGATATAAGAATAGTACAAGGGTCACCACAAATAGTGGAATTAACAGCAGTGGTCAGAGCTTTTGAGCTGTTTCAGCAACCTTTTGGTTTGATCACAAACTCAGCTTGTGTAGCTGGTGTAGTCGGGAGACTTGGAGATTCACTTTTGAGAAAAGTTGACAGTGAAAATTTGTATTCATATTTGCTGTGCATGAGGACATTGTTGCAAAACAGAAAACATAAATACTTTGTCTCTGACATGAGGGCACATTCATCCCTCCTGGGATTTTTGGTGGAAGGCAATGCACACGCAGACAAATTGACCATGACAATTTCAAGGACTTTACCAAACATTTTTGAACAGGCAAAATTGAATCATGCATTCTTTCATCAGAATGCTCAAGCACTAATGGACACTTTTCACATTTCCAAAAGTCAGGCAAAGGAAATCATTAGTGCTTGCCCAGATTGTGAGCGTGTGCAGTCTTCTGCATTCATGGGAGCAGTCAATCCAAGAGCGAAACTGAAGGAAAATCCTTTGGTTCTGACCAGAAACCCAGAAACAGGGCAAATTGAAGGGCCATTCAAATTAATAACTTGGGGCAAGGGATTTGCTTGTGTTTTCACAGCAGCTGGACTGGCAGCAAAGCACGTGAAATCGTATCGAGTCCAGAAAGCAGAGACGGACCACAAGACTGGAGGAAGAGAAGTGGGCACGCAGACGGAAGCCGGTGTCAAGACAGCAGACATCCCTTCGTTCTACATGCAAAAGAGACTTTGGGACTTGTTTTCTTTGGGGCTTGGGTGGTGTTGCATTTTTAGGGATTCCCAGGGAAAAGAGGGCATTGGAAATGAAAGAACTATCCTTGTGCCTCATTCTCTCCTTGGTTGCCTTGAGCAATGCGGCAGTTTTGCCCGTGGCTCAACCAAAAGAGAATGTTTGGGAAACTCTAGGCAATGCATCAGGTTTGGACACCATCTGCCTGACACACTCAAAGCCAGGGGAAACCTTTTTCAACATGTTTGGTGGAGTTGCCAGTGAGCAAATGGCCAATTCCAGAGAACATCCCTCCAGTGATTTCAAAGTCCATTGTAAATCCAGTGGACCAATGGGATGTTTGGATGAAATTCCTTCCTGTGGCTCCTTTTGAACCCCAGGAACTGGAAATTCTTGGGTCAGTCCAAATGCAATTCTGTGTGAAATTCGGCCTTTCCGGAGTGACAAAAAATAAAGCTGCAGACGTCACTCCAAACCTCAATTTTTACAGAAATTCATCATCTTGGTGTAATTACACTAAGATGCTGGAAAAAAACATCCAATCATGTTCCAGATCAGTTGCCAAAGGGAAACTTTTTCATTTGTGGGGACAAAATTTGGTCCACAATCCTGGCAAACGCCACAGGTGGTCCATGCAGCAGTGGAATGCTTTCATTGCTAACACCTGACATGGCATTGATGAGAAAACTAAAACATAGAGGGAAAAGATCGAGTTCAAATGTATGATCCAAGTTGTGGTGATGAGGTTCACACATGGAGCAAGGCTCAGAGAATTGCAGTTGCAATTTTTTCACCACAGGCAGCGTCAGGAGCAGCCTTGACACAATTGGATCACGTGGGTTGTTGGCTGAGCAAACATGCCTGAGCCATCTCTCTTGCACTGAGTGACATGTTGTTAGACATTGACAGTGTAAGACGAGCAAGTCTCCAAAACAGGGCAGCGATTGATGATCTTTTGCTGACCCATGGGCATGGGTGCGAGGAATTTGAGGGAATGTGCTGCATGAATTTGTCAGATCATTCCAAATCCATTCATGAGAACGTCAGGCAATTGCAGGAGAATGTGAACAAACTTGGAGAGGTAACTGAGTCATGGATGGATGGAGTTTTCAATTTGTTTAACCTTTCACCATTGTGGAAGGAAATTTTGAAGATAGTTGTATATATTTTAGTAGGGCTTGTAATCCTTCTCATGATTTTGCCGTGTTTGTTTCCATGCATACGGCAAACCATGGACAGAATGGCCAAGGAGGTGTTCTTGGTTCAAACAGGAGGGGGAGATGTTGGAGTCCAGGGCATTCCTTTGGTTGCCCTGGAGGGTCAGGGACCTGGGCAGGGGGGTCTGGGACCCCAGCCCAGAGCCCAGAGCTCAGAGAGACACTGGATTTGATTTCAGTCCATGGGAGAGGCTTCTTGCACTGCAGGAAGCATTGCAGGCCACAAGAGTGTAAAAATAGTACTTTAGTATATCACAGGGTGAAAAATCAGTGAGTTTGGGATTCTTGGCATTGAAGTGAATGGGGCAAGATGGAGAATTTAGGGCGTTGTCCCTTTCTTCTTCCTTCTTGTTCCCTCACTCCATTTCTGCAGTGACGTTGGCACAAAGTAGTTAGTGAGGATTGGGTCAGAGTAAAGATGACCTTTTTAGTAATAGTGATAGACATTGGTAATAAATAGTAAATAAAGAATACGTAGCAATTAGTATAAAAGATAAGGACAGCCCAGAGACGGGGGGAGTCACCAGATGTCCGAGCCGCGGCAAACATCTTTTGGACACTGAGAAAATTGTAAGATAAGAACTAATAAACGAAGCATGTAACCTTGAAGACTCCGTCTTTTCCTGCATTTGGCACAGAGCTTTGCAGAGGGCCAGAACTCTAAGACCACCTGAATGCCGGGGAATTTAAGCTCCTAAAAAGGAGCCCCCAACAAAAGAGGAATAGTGGGAGGAAGAGGAGTGTGAGGAAGAGTAGGGACACAGGAGTGTGAGGAGCAGGAAGAGGAGGCACCACAAGGTTCCAGCCCTCCCTGTATCTGCAGCCTCCCCCCAGCCCCAGGAGTGTTTCCCTCCCCACATGCAGCAGGTGACTGGGGAGGGGAATCCATGATTTTCATGGGAGTGAATTGCTTTGGAAGAGGCAGAGACCTATCAGAGTTAGTTAGAATATTGACATCTATTCTGACCACTGAAATTGTTAGCTGCGAGTTTGGGAAGTACCATATAAAACCCCTTGATTTCCTGTAGGTGGGTCCTTTTCCTTCTTCCTTTGGCCAGAGAGAGACAGGTAACATCAAGCTGGGCTTGCTGCTCCCCACTTTTTGAGGGGGGAAGCTGGCCTGCGACCTGGCCGAATTCCATCGGCTCCCGGGTGAAGGGGGAAGGAGAGGTTGCTGTTTTGTGGCGGCTGCTTTCTTCAAGTTTCCTTAGAGCAGAGAGGGATCTCTATTGGGCCCCTGATGGGAGCTATGGGCACCATTTAGGCCGAGGCCACCCCGACTGGCACCGAGGGGTGGGCTGAGAAGGCATTTATGATCTTGCCTGAGTTTTTTTTTCTAGACTGCATGAGTGCTCCAATTTCTAATGTTTCTGCGTGAGTTTTTCCTTATCAGCTCAGCCTTGAACATCTAACACTACGAGCTACAGAGAGTGAGAGACAAACACTCCGAGCAGATTTAACTCTTTCCTAGCAACATGAAGCTTCCAGAGCTTGGCCCTTCTCTGAGGGAGTAAGCAAAGACAGAGTAAACATAAAGAACAACAGCATGAAGTCAGTCGCAAGAGTGAAAAGACTATTAAAACAGAGAGTTGAAGAGTTGGTTGTTCTATTCTTACTTGAGCCGGGATCCATGACTCAAAAGGATACTCTTCCCCTAATGAATTGATGAAAGACTATTATCAGATAGTGAAGCTGACTGAAAATTACAAGTTTTGTCTCTTTATGTTGTTTTGTAAGAAAGTGAACAGTTTGTAAGGGGAGAGAAAAGTTTTTTGAAGTTTCATTCCATTTTAGTTTTTTTCCAACTTTCTGATTTTCTATTCTTTTATTGTAAGTTAATAAACTATTTGTTAATTTTAAAGTTAAGCCTGCTTTGTTTTTCTCCTAGTCTCTCTCTCACAAAAAGAGTGAGAGAGAATTTTCACCAAAATTTAGTGAACATGAAACCACTACATTGAGTGGTGTTTCTACCTGGTTTAAAATTAAAACTATGACAGAGGACTTTAGGGATGAATTTTCTTTTGGAGGTTCTTACAGACCAATGTGGCAATTCTTACATTGCCAATGACTTCCTGAGATGAACTTGTGCAAGGAAGAACCCCCAGCCTAAGGCACTCTCCTCTTGTTTTCTCTCCAAACCAGGATTTTTCATTCCCAAGGAGTGGCCGGATGGAGGAGGAGGAAAAGCCCCGGAGAGGCCGCACGAGGAGGGGCTGCAAACCCAGCGCAGGGAGCTGCGAGGAGCAAAGACCCGCCCTGTGCCAGGAGGGCGGCCGGAGATCCAGCCAGAGCTCCGAGCTGGTGGAGAAGCCTCATGGAGGGGAGAAGCCCCAAAAGTGCTTGGAATGTGGGAAGGGTTTCAGCTGGAGATCCAGACTGATCCAGCACCAGGTGATCCACACTGGGAAACGGCCCTATGAGTGTGGGGAATGTGGGGACAGCTTCAGCCAGAGGTCCAATCTGATCGAGCACAAGAGGATCCACACTGGGGAACGGCCCTATGAGTGTGGGGAGTGTGGGATGAGCTTCAGCCGTAGCTCCCACCTGATCCGGCACAAGAGGATCCACACTGGGGAAAAGCCCTACGAGTGTGGGGAGTGTGGTAACAGCTACAGGTGTAGCTCTAGCCTGAGGAGACACCAGGTGATACACACTGGGGAAAAGCCCTACAAGTGTGGGGAATGTGGGAAGAGCTTCAGAGACAGTTACAGCCTGATCCAGCACCAGGTGATCCACACTGGGGAAGGGCTCTACACCTGCTTGGAATGTGGGAAGGGCTTTGGATATAGCTCCGACCTAAGAAAGCACCAGCGCATCCACACTGGGGAGAGGCCCTACGAGTGTCCTGAGTGTGGAAAGAGGTTTCAGATCAGCTCTCATCTCCTCGTACATCAGTGGAGTCACACAGAGGAGAGGCCCTTCCACTGCCCCGACTGCGGTAAGGGCTTCAAGCACAACTCACACCTCACTGCCCACCGGCGCATCCACACTGGGGAGAGGCCCTACGAGTGTCCTGAGTGTGGGAAGAGCTTCTCAGACAGTTCTATCTTAAGTAAACACTGACGGCGGCATCACTAAGGGAAGCCCTGCGAGTGTCCCGAGAGTGGGAAGAGCTTCGTGCGCTGCTCCAGCTCCATCCCCCGTGGGAGGAACGGCCTTGGATGATCCCCAGTGACCCCCGTTGGGCAGAGCCCTGCTGATCCGTGCTCCTGGTGATCTCCTTTGGGTGGGGGGAAGGTGTTGAAGAGATTTCTTTCCCTTCTCCTGTGGGAGTTGGCCAAGCTGAAACAACTCTAAACTTAAGGCTGAGGGAAACCCCTTACTAGTGATGGCAGGTAGTAAAGGTTCTTGGGAATTTACATGTTAATGAAGTTGTTCCGTTTATGTTTTTATGATTGGTCAGTTATTTGTACAAATATGGTTATCTTCCCAGTGTGAGTGTCTGACTGGACCCTTACCCTCAGATCTACCCTATATATTGTCATGTTTTCCTCAGTTCCGGGTCTTCCCTGGGTTACCCCCACGGAGTTCTCCCGGGTACTGTGCACAGTTTTTGGGCACCGTCCCTATTTTCTTCTTTCTGTTATTGAAGTATTGTTTTTCTAGTGCCAACCGTTGTTCGTGGTCCTAATTATTTTCTCTCCTTCTCCGGGTGCGATGTGGTTGGTAATAAATTCCCTCCCTGTGCCCAGGCTGGGTCTGTGCCAGCGCTGGCGCTCAGGGCGGGATCTCTCTCGGTCCCTCTCTCAACTCCCGGGCCTCTCCTCAGCCAATCAGAGGAGGCGTTGAACAGGGCTCAGCCAATTGGAGCTAGCAGATCTGATGACTCACCAGTTGCCGGGCAGACCCGCAGTGCCCAGTGTTCCCCTCCTGGACTCGTCTCCCCGCCCAATCGCGGCTCCCCCGCGGGTGCCCCCAAGACCCTCCCAATAAACGGCACCGGGGTGAACTGGGAAGCTTTTTTGGGAACACTGGGAGCAGCTGGGCGGGGGGCTGGGGGGGACACCTGACCCCTCCCAAAATCATTTCAGGGACTGCAGGAATTGAGAGGACACACTGTGCTGCACAAGCAAAGCCAGTTTATTACACTAAACACTCATAGTTATAGTTCTCTAAGTTCCATACAGAATTTTCCACTCAGACCCCTTTGCCTCTGTTCCTTTACTAACACAATCTTTTCAGTTATCAAGTCCTCGTTACGTTCTTTTGCCAGCAATGTCCTTGTTACATTTTCTCTCCTCAGAGTAGTCAGAGTGACCAGACATGAAGTCTTCGCTTTTGTTCTCGCCTTGAGTTTCTCTCTCCCACAGCTTCCACTGTCCCAGGGCCAAAAGGTCGGCAGTGTTACCCAGCTCAGCTTCTGTAGCCGTCTGATCTTCCACAGGGGATGGAGCGGGGGGGTCCCGGCCGGGCCCGAGGCCACGGGGAGGGGCTGCGGCCGCTGCGGGCTCAGGAGCTCTGTGGGCAGAGAAAAGGGGGTGACACCGGGCTGGGGGTCCCCAGGGGGAGCGCACACGTTTACCCGAGTGCCGCTGGCCCCCAGACACGTGAGCTCCCAGCACCACCAGTACGGCCCCAGCTCCCCCGACACGCCCCATCCCCAGCGCCGGGCGGTGCCGCCGGCCCCAAAGCAGCCGCGCTGTGCTGGGGGGGGTCCCCGCGGCCCCGCCCCGGGCGGTGCTGGGAGCACCAGTCCGGACCAGTTCAAAGCGTGGGCGAGTGGCATCAGCACCCACGAATGCGAGTCCACCACAAGCCACGTAGAATGCCCAAAACTGGCAGAAAGCATCAGGATTCTCCAAAAGACGGGGTCACCTTCACCTATAAACTGGCCAGGAAATTCCCCAAAGCCGTTTATAACCCCCCTAAACTGGCGTAAAGAAGCAGGATCTTCCCTAAAAGGGGCTTCCCACATCATTCTCTAATATGGACCCAGCTCCAATGTCAGAGGCAGGTGTCTTCCCCCTCCCAGTAACTCATCCCTCAGGACTGGAGGGTGCCCTAAAACCTCCTCAGTAACTGGCTTGCCCCAAGCTCTTCTTCCCAAAGTGTGGCTGTCTCATTGCAGACCTCATCTCTCAGATGAGATCTCAGATGAGATCTCCCACTGGGTGGGAGGAAGGTGTTGGAGAGATTTCTCTTTTGGTTCTGCTGTGAATAAATTCACTCCCTGTGCCCAGGCTGGGTCTGTTGTGCCCGTGCCAGTGCTGGGACCAGGATCCCTCCCCATTCTTCTCTCAGCTCCTGGGCCTTTCCCTGTATTTCCTGTCCCTGTGCACTTGCAGAGGGCAGGGACAGGAGCAGTTTTGGTGCCTCAGCATGCAGGCAGGGCCAGCCCAGCCCCGGGGTTCCAGGGGGCTTCTGGGGATTCCCTGTTTGTGGGACATCCCCCCTGGAGGAGGGTGTCCCCCCTTGCTGCAGCCCCAGCCCTCAGGCAGCGCTCAGCCAAGCAGAGAATGCCCTCAGCTGGGGCCTCATTTTTGGGCACACCTGAGCCCCTGGACATCTTGGATGGCCATTTTGGGGTGCACCTGAGCTGCTGCATATCTGGGACCCCATTTTTGGAGCTGTATTGGGTTTGCATTGCCCTGTTTTAGTAGCTGGATTTTCTACAGGGCTGGGCTCTGAGAGAAGGTTCTGGAAGTTTCCTCTGTGTCTGGCAGATCCAGTCCCTGGTGGCTCCCAAGATGGAGGTATTGGATGCAGAGATCCCCCCGCAGCCCCTGGAGGAGCCACGCTGGAGCACGGGGATGCCTGAGAGGAGGCTGTGACCCCATGGACAGAGGGGCCCCCGCTGGAGCAGCCTGTCCTTGAAGGTCTGACCCCATGGCAAAGTGACCCACGCTGCAGCAGTCTGAGGGGGGCTGTTCCCCATGGGATGGACTCAGGTTAGAGAAGTTCCTGGAGAACTCTCCGGTGGGAGAGCCCCCAGGGTGCAGCAGGGGAACGACTCCTGTCCCTGAGCAGAGGGAGAACCCACGGGGGATGAACTGACCATGACCCCATTCCCTGTCTCCCTGAAATGCCGGGTAGGAGGCAGAGGTGGAAGGAGGGAGGGGTGGGGGAAGGTGTTATGAAGGGTTTTCTTTTTCTTCTCATTATCCTGCTCTGAGTTTATTAGCAATAAATGCAGTTCATATCTCCATGAGCCTGTTCCCGAGATGGTGTTTGATTAGGGATCTCTCCTGGTCCTTAACTCAGGAACTCTTGGTTAAATTTTCTCTCCCCTGTGTGGCTGTGGAGGGCAGTGAGAGCGGCTTTGGTGGGTGCCTGGCCTCGGGCAGCATCACCCCACTACAATGGGACATGTCCTTGTGTGGCCCTGTGTGGGAGATTAGGGACAGGCGGTCGGAAGATATCGTGCTGTACGGGCAGACAGAACCCCTCCCTCAACATTTAGTTGTTTAGTGTCCCTGATAAGGTAAGCAACACGTAATTTGTAACGTAAGCAGACGGAAGTGATGTAGCAAACAGAGGTTTTATAACTCCATGTAATCAGTTAATAAACGCCATTTGCCGTCCACCACACTGGTGTCTGTGAGCTGATGGACCAAGCAGCCTGGCTGTGTCGTTCCTGAACCAGGTCACTACGCCTCAGTGGAGGCAGCAAGTGGTGCCGAAGCCCCGGGAGTCGCCCGGGAGATCGGGAGTCGCCTGGACGGGTGAACGACGGCCGAGCGGCGGGGCCAGCTCGGCGAGGGGGACGCCCCAGGACCCGTGGGAGAAGGATGGAACCTCTCATGAAGGTCGTAGCTCAGATTCATAAACAGTGGGGAATTGATTGTAAAGCAAAAGATTTTACCCTCGCAGTGACGAGGTTTTTGCAACTTAGTATCATTGATCGTCCGGTGGATATTCTCCACCCAGATATTTGGGATCAATGTACGAAAGCTCTAGCCGAGGAAACTATGTCTTCTGGGTCGGCAAAGTATCTTAAGTCATGGGGGAAGATTGTGCAAGCTTTAAAAAGCGCTTTGCAGGAGCAAGAGACTTGAAAAGCTGCACAAAATTGTCTAAAATTTACGCCGCAGCTCGGTGTAGGAGCTGTGACGCAAACTGTTTGAGAAGAAACTTTTTCAGAGGAAACTTTTAAAGGGGATTATCAGAGCGTAGAAAAATGCAATCTGACGGTCAGTGACTGTGTTCAGGCTGCTGATAAAGTTGGTGCTGCAGACTGCAGAAACTTGGAGGAGCAAAATCTCCCTCCAAAGGCTTCAAGTCCAGAGTTAGCTGCTGAAGAAAAAAATCAGGCAAAATTTTTTTATGATTGATTAACTGAGGAAGCCAGGAATATTGCCCAAAATTCTGCCGTGGGATCGCTGGTAGAAGGGGCTGAGGGGGGACCTCCACCCTATAGGGCAAGAGATTGCATTGAATCGCTGGGAGAGAACAAGAATGTAGCCAGATTGGAATGTTTGGCAGATAGCCAAGAAGCAGCAAACAAAGAAGGTCTTTCACATGTGTGCTTGTTCTTAACAGAAACAAAGATAGCGTGGGCACACGCGAACAGAAGAAAGAGGGAATTAAAGCTAGTCAGAACGCTTGCCAAAAAGCACATTCTTTTCAGGAACACAGTTTAAAGGGGAGAAGAAAGGAGCGGCTCAGCCCTGAGAGAAAGGGCCGGGGTCGGAGCCCGACCAAAAGGCTCCGGAGCCGGAGGCAGCCAGTCAGTCAACTTCCGACTCTGAATCGGACTCTAGCTCAGAGGACTGGGACTCTGATTCCGGCTCCGACCAAGAGGAAGTAACAGTATATAAAATCAGTAACAACAATGTTTCTACTCGGGTTGAGGGGAAATCAGAAAAAGAAGGAACTCCTCTCACAGACTGGAGGAAGATAAAAATGGCTTGTGCCGATTGGGGTCTATCGGCCCCACTGGCTTTTCCAGTCCGACTGGGGGGGCAGGTGGAAACCAGAGAAGGTATTCACCAGTAGATCCTAAGGATGTTCAAGCAATTGTTAAAGCAATAACTGACAGAGGGATCAATTCAGCAATGGTTTCTACTCTCATTGATAGTGTTTTTGGAGGGGATGATATGCTCCCATTTGACATAAAGCAAACTTGTAGATTGATTTTTGATGGGGCAGGGATGATAGTTTTTAAACAAGAGTGGGAGAAGAATTGTGCAAAGCAACTAGCTCTGGTCACTGGTCCGGATCATCTTCTACATGGCTCCAGCCTGCAGCGGTTCATGGGCACAGACCCAACCATGATCACCCCCAGGCACAAGCCGAGGGCCCACGAGCCCACAAGGTCATGACAACTCCCCGTGCTGCCAGGGAAGCCATCCGCTCTGCTTCCATGGTCATTGCTAAACCATCACCATGGTCCACAATAAAGCAAAGTGAGAATGAAAGTTTTACACAATTCGTGGACCGGCTCCAGGCAGCACTTGAGTCCTCAGCTTTGCCCTCAGAGGCAAAGGGTCCTGTGTTAGCAGAGTGCCTGCGCCAACAATGCAATTCAGCCACCGAGGACATTTTAAGATCATTACCACCTGGGTCCAGCATCGCAGACATGATTAGGCATGTTGCAAAAGAGGAGCATTTTGCCCCAATCCAGGCAGCCATCTGTACCACAATAACTAGTGTAATGGCATGCTTTAAATGTGGCAGGGCAGGCCACGTTGCAATGGATTGCCCCCTGTTGGGGCATCCTTCAACATCGGTCCCCCCACGCCAGTTGCGACCCAAGGGGCCATGCTGGGTGTGTGGAAAGAAGGGGCATTTTGCCAAAGAGTTTAGGTCTAAGAACTGGGGAAACGGGAGGGGGAGAGGGCAACCGGGCCGCGCACAGCCCTCTCCCACTTGGGATGTGAGGCGGCCCAGTTGTGTAAACCCCAAATGGGGCGAGGCACTCCCAAACCCTTTTCCCCCGCGAGAAGCTACCAACTTTATAGCACAACCAGCGACCCAGCCATATCTGGCCCTGTCCCAGGAACAGCAAGGACCACCCCCTGGGGACCAGACCCCTGGGTGGCCTTGGCAGTGAAGTGTGACAACCCACCAGTAATATGGGGGATCTGTACTCGCTGTGATGTTTTAGATGACATTGCCGTCAGTGTCCCCTTTCTGATTGATACTGGAGCAGACGTTACTGTTGTTTCTGAGACAAATTAGCCCCCACATTGGAAATTAGAAGACGTACCCATGGTAGGTGGGGTCGGGGGATTGAGCCGAGCTCGCAAAAGTGCCCAGTTGATAGCAATTACACCTCACACTGACAAAGGACCAGAAAAAACCATCATCCTCTTCCCATATGTCATGTCAGGAGTCCTACACTTGCTAGGAAGAGACGCGTTAGCCCTTTTAAAAGCCAGGGTGACAAATTTACCATAAGGGCCACTGCAGCATACCCACCCCCACCGATCAAGCTGACGTGGAAGTCGTCCGACCCAGTGTGGGTTGAGAAGTGGCCCCTGGCAAAGCCTCAAATAGACGCTCTTCTTAAGCTAGTCGATCGTAAATTGCAGAAAGGTCATGCAGAGCCTTCTACTAGCCCATGGAACACCCCAGTTTTTGTGATACCCAAACGGAGCGGCGAGGGGTTTCGCCTTCTCCATGATCTGCGTGAGGTCAATAAGAAAATTCAACCAATGGGACCAGTGCAAACCTCGCTGCCCATGAACTCAGTGATACCAAAAGGGCAGCCCTGTGCAGTGCTTGACATTAAAGACTGTTTCTTTTCCATACCCCTGCATGATGAAGACAAAGAGCGGTTTGCCTTTTCCATCGTCTTCCCGAACAGCCAGCGTCCTAACCTGCACTTCCAGTGGAGGGTACTGCCCCAAGGGATGGTCAACTCACCCACCATCTGTCAGATCACGGTGGACCGAGCACTGGAGCCAGTCCGACGCAGCGACCCGACCGTGACCATTGTCCAACACATGGATGACATCCTGATTGCCGCACCATCAGCGAGCCAGGTAGACCAAGCAGTATCAACAGTCTCAGAGACCTTAGAAAAAAATGGGTTTGAAATCGCAAGTGCAAAAATTAAAAAGGGACCATGTGTAACCTTTTTAGGAGTGGGGATTTCAAGCTCCTACATAACCCCTCTTCAGATAAAAATCCACCGAGACGCTTCATGACATGCAGCAGCTGGTAGGATCTCTGCAGTGGCTTCGCAACATTGTCCTGATTCCTCCCGAGGTCATGGACCCCCTGAATGACCTTTTGAAAGGAAAAAACTCGTGGGAGCAGAAAACACTGACACCAGAAGCAACACGCTCGCTTGATTTTATCAAGCAGCAAATGTCAGTGAGCACGCTCACCAGATGGGATGCAGATGCACCAATTGATTTATATGTCCACTTTACGAAGAAAGGAGGAGTAGGAGCGCTGGCCCAAGTGCCACCCAACAATGCTCAACCAATACTGTGGGTGGTCTTGGGGAAACCATCACATGCATCTTCCCCAGGAGTTGAGTGTCTTGGCAACCTCATCATGAAAGGCAGGAAACTTGCCCTGAAGCACTTAGGCACTGAACCCACCAAGATATATCTGCCCTTCCGCAAGCACCTTTCTGCGCAATCGACAACAATATCAGAGCATCTGGCCATGGCCCTTGCTGGTTTTGGAGGAGAAATTCGCTATGCAGCAAAACCCCCTTGGACTCAGCTGCTTGCAATCATCGACATTGATCTCCCACCAAAAATCGTCGACCAACCGCAGCCAGGACCGACGATCTTCACAGACGCATCTTCACTAACCTCAACTGCAGCAGCAGTGTGGCAGTCAGGAGAACAGTGGCAGTGCATCAAAACAACTGACCCCACACTCTCAGTTCAACAGCTCGAAGCAGCCACCATCGTACTAGTGTGTGGACTGTTCCCTGAAGAGCACCTCAACATCGTAACTGACTCTATATTCGTAGCCAAGCTCTGCCTAGCAATGTCAGGGCCCGGCGTGGCAGTGTCCACAGTGGCTGTGATGCTTGAAGAAGCACTCTTTTCGCGAAAAGGCACCATATCTGTCATCCACGTTAATAGCCACAACCCAGTTTAAGGGTTCTTCCAGATCAGCAATGACAAAGATGACGCCGCCGCAAAGGGACTGTGGACGCTGAGAGATGCCCGTCAGCTACACGAGTCTCTTCACATTGGAGCCAAAGCACTAGTGAACAAAATGTGGGGTTTCAACCGCCGACGTGAAACCCGTTGTAGCCACATGCCCCCACTGCCAAAAATCACCACTGTGGTCCAGTGGAGTCAACCCCAGAGGCCTCAAAGCCTCAGAAATATGGCAAACAGACTTTACCCTATGTCAGTTGCTAAAACCCCGAGTGTGGCTTGCAGTGACTGTAGATACATATAGTGGAGTGATTGTAGCCACACAACACCTAAAAACTGACTCCAAGGCAACCATTCAGCATTGGCTGACAGCCATGGCGTGGCTGGGCATTCCGAAGCAAATTAAGACAGACAATGGCCCAAATTTTGTTTCAAAATCAAGTCAGGCATTTGTTCCTAAATGGGGAATCACTTTAGTACACGGCATTCCGTACAATAGCACCGGGCAGGCCATCGTTGAACGAGCAAATCAAACCCTGAAAGCCAAATTAGAAATACTAGCAAAAACAGAGGGCTTTACTAGTTCCATTCCTTCAGGAGACCAGGCACGTATACTAGCAACCACTCTGCTAGCACTGAATCAGTTCCTTAGGGGGGATGAGACAAACAGCCTGACCCAGAAACACTGGGCCACCCGAGCACTAGAGGAAGGCCCGCACGTTGTTGTTAAAAATGAACTGGGAGAATGGGAACAGAGCTGGAGACTAGTGCTCACGGGGCGAGGGTACGCTGCTGTTAAAACAGACGGTAAAGTAAAATGGTGTCCACTTAAGTCAATCAAACCAGACCTTCAGAATAGAACTAATGAAAATTGTAAGGTCTCATTTGCAGGATTGGATCATTGGACGCCCCCGTGACGCGTACACTCCCGTACCAGAAGAGAGTGATGAACCTCCAAGCAACCCAACAGCACCCAAAGACCCTGCACCGGTGAGATCCAAGCAACTATGGTGTCTTTGTGTAATTTTATTTTTGGGTCTTGTGGGCAGGGGGCAAGCAGATGCAGTGTATTACCCTCACCAACCATTCAGATGGGTCCTACGCCATCTTTCCAGTAATGAAGCAATCAAAGAGATCATTACAGTAGACAGCCCATCCTTTGAGTTTAAGCTAAGAGACATATTTCCCTCACAACTAGGATTCCCTAAAATTAGAGATTCTTCACTATACCAAACCTATTGGTGCCCTGCCTCCAACCCAGGTAAAAGTTACTGTAACCATCCAAAATACGGGTACTGTGGATACTGGGGGTGCGAAACTATCGTGACAAGCAATAGATGGCAACCGCAGCAACCTGACAAGTTCCTGCAAGTCAGGTACGCTCCCCACGGCTGTAGCGAACCTACGTTTGGAATGGACGGAGTGATATACACACCCCGAAACAGGGAAAAACACACCTGTAAGAACTACACAATGACGATTTTACAGCCGACCCATGAGTTGGGCCACAGGAAAAGAATGGTCAGTGTTTGTTCGCGCGTTTTGCAGCATGTGGGTGAATGTGCAAATTATTAGACTCCCACCTTCAATGCCCCTGTCATTCAAACCCTATCAGATTCTCACAGCACGCAGACACAGGAGAGAGGCCACATCTGGCACCTCTTCCTCATTCAGTCCTTTAGCTATCTACCAAAAACCTAAGTCAGATCCTTACAATCCATTTCTTAGTGTGTTAAATGCTACCTTTTTGTCGTTGAACCAATCCAATCCAACTTTACAAAATCATGCTGGTTATGTTATAATGCAGAACCTCCTTTTTATGAGGGTGTCACCCTTGATGTTCCTTTCGAATATTCTGCAGCAGATAATCCACACAACTGTAGGTGGGACACCCCCCGGAGGGAAATCACCCTGAGTCAGGTCACAGGCCAAGGCAAGTGCTTTGGCAATGTAACCTTAGCAAAGCAGATGGGAAACATCTGTGCTGAGTTCATCCAACCTAGCCAAAAGACTGGTAAGTGGGCAGTCCCATTCGTACCAGGAATGTGGGTTTGTCAACAATCTGGAATAACCCCCTGTGTGTACCTTAGTAAATTCAATAACCTTGCTGACTTTTGTGTCCAAGTTCTGATTGTTCCTAGAGTCCTGTATCACCAAGAAGAGGAAATGTATCGCTTTTTAGAAGAAACCATCCAGCTCCACAAAAGAGAAGTAATAACAGGTATAACCATTGCAATGCTCCTTGGTCTAGGAGCTGCTGGTACAGCCAGAGGTGTTTCAGCTCTCATGACCCAACACCAAGGACTTTCTCAGCTGCAAATGACAATTGATGAGGACTTGTTAAGAATTGAAAAATCCATCTCCTCTCTGGAGGAATCTATCTCCTCGCTTTCAGAAGTCATCCTGCAGAACAGGCGAGGACTGGACCTCTTGCTCATGCAGCAAGGAGGCCTGTGTGCTGCCTTGAGAGAAGAATGCTGTTTTTATGCAGACCATACCGGAGTCGTGCGAGACTCCATGGGCGAGCTGAGAGAAAGACTGGCCCAGAGAAAGAGAGAGAGAGAGGCCCAACAAGGATGGTTTGAGTCATGGTTCAATCAGTCCCCATGGCTGGCCACCCTTGTTTCCACCTTAATAGGCCCTCTCACCATGATACTCCTGACATTGATTTTT
>NW_026690334.1:15558-45028 GCF_015227805.2 Hirundo rustica | reverse complement strand
CGAACCAAGCCGTCTAGGTGTAACTGAGGATTCCTGATGTCCTCCACTTTGAGGTTTTGATGCTGGCTTCGTCCACCGAGCTGGAATCCACTCAGGTCCTGTAGGGGTAGAAACACAAAGATATCCTCTTCCCCAATATAATACTTTCACTGGACCTTGCCATAAACCTGTCTTCAAACATTTGTATCTAACCCAGATTTCTGTTGGTTCTGTCTTGTTCTCACTAGGGCTGTCAAAATGTGTGATAACTGCTGGTACCTTTGATGATCCAAATACACACAAATAGTTCAATACAAACAATGTTTTAGCCACACGTTCCTGAATATCTGTGATATGGCTAAATTTTTCAATATAAGTTTTTAAAGTACCATTTGCTTGCTCTACAATTGCCTGCCCCCTAGGATTATGCGGTATTCCTGTAACATGCTTCACACCCCATTGTTTCAAAAAGGTTTGAACCCTGCTACTGACATAAGCTGCACCATTGTCTCTTTTTAGCTTTCGACAAACTCCCATGACTGCAAAACAACTAGTTAAATGTCTAATTACATGAATAGCCCTTTCACTTGACTGAGGCGTAGCTTAAATATAATGGCTGTATGTATCAATTGTCACATGAACATATTTCAGGCGACTAAAACTATTAACATGCGTGACATCTGTTTGCCACAGTTCATTGGCTATTACTCTACGAGGATTAACTCTTGTCTCTAGCTTTAAACCTCCATTATGGTGACAGCATATGGGACAGCTTCTAACAATTGCAGTGGCTTCTGCATGTGAAATGCGGAATTCTTTCTGAAGTCCTTTTGCGTTCTGATGGAAAATGGAGTGAGCCTCTCGTGCTAACACATGTTGAGGCAATGGCACAGTTATGGCTGTAGATACCAGTTCATCAGCTCGCTGATTTCCTTCTCTTAAACCAATGTTCTATTTATGACTCCGAATATGAATTACTGCATAGGGTTGTTCTCGCTGGTGCAAAGCTTTATTCAACTGCATCAAAAGCTGATAGAGTCTCTGATTTCGTACTTCTTTGATAAAGGCATCTTCTATTCGTGCAACAACACCTGACACATATAGTGAATCAGTCACTACATTAATTGGTTCTCTGAAATGAGATATTGCCCAGACCACAGCAAAGAGCTCTAGTGTCTGCAAAGTATCGGCTTCTTCCGCTGACAACATTTTCTTTTCCCAAGACCCTTCTTTCTGCCATGTAATGGCAGCCTTACGGGATTTTTTCCGGCATCTGTATATACAGTAAGTGCTCCTGGTATGGGCCTGTCACTTCTTTTAAGAACTAACATCCATTTTTGCATCCCTACCCATTTCAGTGGAGGCTTGCTGTTATTAGGTGCGATAGTACTAGTGCTGCCTAATAGCGCTTCCTGTAATTCAGCAGAATTAACCAAATACCAATCTAATGTATCTCGTTGCAGTGGCAGAAAAATGGTATCAGGCTCCAAACCCATAACTTGTACTACACGTTGACGTCCTTTCTTGATAAGTAGACTCAATAGCTCAATTTTTTGCCATATAGTCTTTTGTTGTTGTAGTGGAGGCATAACCCATTCCAGCACCCATTGTTCCCCCGTTCTCTTGAGATGCTGGACTAATGCACCCATAAAATGAGTGGGGCCCAGCCATATGGCTAAGTCAACAGGAAGATCTAAAGTTCTCCGGCGAACCTGGCCCTGTAAAATGCACTCAGCAATGAGTTGAATTACCTGCTGCTGTTGAGGGGAAACAGTCACTTGTTGTGTGGGGTCAGTCCCTTTCAGCAAAGGACGTAATTGATTAATTAGTTTATTAGGAATTCCAATTATAGGCCTGAGCTACTGTAAATCCCCTAACAGTTTTTGTGCATCATGTAATGTAGTAATGTTGTGATGAAATTGCAGCTTTTGGGGAGTAACCGTCTGTTCTGTTAAAATCCATCCTAAATACTTCCATGGAGAAGATCGCTGGATTTTTTCAGGGGCTACAATCAGAGCTTGTTTAGCAAGAGTCTGTTGAATTTGGTGAATTTGTAAATCTGAAAAGGGCTGAGGTTGTGCAAACAAAAGGTCATCCATGTAATGATAAATGATAACTTGAGGCCACTGCTGCCTTAGAGGTTGTAGGGCAGAATTAACAAAAAGTTGACACAAGGTGGGGCTGTTGCGCATGCCTTGAGGTAACACAGTCCATTCAAACCTTTGATCGGGGTGCTGACGATTTACAGCTGGTAACGTAAAAGCAAACCTAGGTGTATCTTGAGGATGCAATGCTATAGTGAAAAAACAGTCTTTTAAGTCCACTATTAACAAAGGCCAATGTTGAGGCAACATAGCTGGGTTAGGCAAACCTGGTTGAAGAGCTCCTATTGGTTCCATTTGGGCGTTCACTGCACGAAGGTCGTGAAGCAGTCGATATTTTCCAGATTTTTTCTTTATAACAAATATAGGGGTGTTCCATGGGCTGGTAGACAATTTCAGGTGACCTTGTTGAAGTTGCTCTTGTACTAAGGCATGTGCATGTTGTAAGCTTTCCCCTTTCAATGGCTACTGCTTAACCCACACCGGAGTGTTTGTATTCCAGGTGAGAGGAATGGGGAAAGTCCAAGCAGCAGCCATTATCCCAAAGGGTGATCATTGGTGAGAACAATACCAAGTTGTGCTAACACATCTCGTCCAATTAAACACTGTACTGTAGGTGGAAGTGGTGTAATTGAAAAGGATGCTTCTGCATATTTCCTATCAATGACTACAGTGAGCGTCGGTGTTCGACTAGCTAGAGTCATTCCTCCTACTCCAGTCACTGTTGTGGCAGCTGCCTGCAGAGGCTAATCATGAGGCCATTCACTTGGAGCAATAATGCTGGTATCCGCTCTAGTGTCCAACAATCTCATAAGTTTTTTAATCTGTCCATTGAGGCAGAGCTCAACTGCCCTCTGAGGTCATGTAGAAAGATCTATGGTTAATAATGTTAGTCTTCCTGTAGAGCCAAAACCTCCTTGATTTCTTGCATCATGTCGCATAGGAGAAATATCTTTCGCTAATTGAGGAAGGGGTATTAATTGTGCTAGTCTTTGTCCCTTTTTTATCTGCGGGGGGGGTATTGAGTATAAGCCATAATCATAATTTCCCCACAATAATCTGCATCAATGACACCAGGTAAAACAAACAATCCCAGCATAGTCGTGGAAGAGCGCCCCAGCAAAAGTCTACCTACTGGTTGCTCATTGATTATAATAGGTCCTATAAGTCCCGTGGGGATCTTGAGAGGATTTGTGGTCATTATAGTGACATCTACTGCGGCTGCCACGTCTATGCCGAGGCTCCCGCTGGTGGCTGGTCGCAGTTGTTTGTTGGCATTGCAGCCGCTACTTGTGTCCCGGCGCAGCGACTGTTCGCGCTGCTCCTCAAGTTTCCCGATCTCCGTCAACAGGCGCTGGTGTTATGTGTGTCAACGCGGCATTTTGCACACTAAACCCCTGCAGCATTACACTCTCTTCGGATGTGTCCGCTACTGCTGCAACGAAAACATTTCATGCGAGCACCAGAAGGTGGGGTGCGAGGACCAGTGCTAGCCGTTGCCACTTGAAGAGGAGCAAGAGCTGCCATTACCTGCGTCTGAGAAGCTTTTGCCTGCTCTTGTAATCCGAGCCCTAATTGTTTTATAGCATCAACTAAAAATGCCTGCGTTTCTGATGGCACAGTTGCTGCTTTTTCTAATAAATCAGCTATTGACCGATCCTCTGCTATAGTATTTATCATTGATCTAGTGTGTGAATTGCTATTTTGTAAAACACATTGTTTTAACAATGCCCCTTTCATGTAATCCTGAACACCTGTTCTATCTATGGCTTCTGCTACTTTGTCTACAAAGGACCCCAAGTTTTCCTCACGACTCTGCTTGATTCCCATATATATGGGTAATCCCCCCCGGAGCTTTAACCTTATCGATGGCCCTTCTTGCTACTGCTATAGCCTTTCGACACTTGTCTGGTCTCATAAGGGCTTGAGCCTTTATTCTTTGATAGGGTCCCAGCCCTAACAATTCATCTAACGTTATACTTTGTAGCGGATCACCTTGTCCCCTTTGCACAGCCGCTGAGGCTTGTGCTTCTGCCTGCCAATGTGCAGTAAATAACAAATGTTGATGTTGCGTAAAAATGAGTCGGGCTATCCCTTTTATATCTGCTGGCAACAAAACATGAGTATTAAAAAGATACTCTAACATTTGTTTTGCAGGCTCACTAGTAACCCTATATTGCCCAACCGTAGAGCTGCGCTAACATTTTCCAATCTAAAACTGTAACTGTTGCCTGCAAACTTCCTGCTGGATTTGGCGTAAAAGTAACCGGAAAAGCCAAACAATCAGAGGCAGCCTCTAACATATCTTTATCACCCTGCTCAGCGCCTTGCCGAGCCAAGGCTGCCCACACCTCGCGGCGTTCCCTTGCCATAGCCCCCGCAAGGTCAGATTCTGCCCCAGGGATAGGCTCTTGGCTATCTGGGAACATGGCCACCTGAGGCAATACGGGGGCAGCATTCCCGGGGCTGCGTGGAGGCTCCCTTATGTTGTTGGCTCCCTGTCTAGATTCTACTTCTGCCAGAGGAGGTGCTGAGGCTGGTAAATGTATGGTAGTGTGATAAACATTAACTATTTTTTTGTTCACTGAAGATCAAATAACTCAAGATAACAGGAAGTTACTATGTCACTATCTAAGCTGATAGGCAAACAGACCCTTGCTCATTCCTTCTCTACTTGCTTAATCAGCTTTAAGTTTCAGGAATTCCAGCTTACAACTACAGCCTTCATCTCTGCGACCACCGAGGGACAGAAAGAGACCCTCCCAGCAACACGTCACACATACATCATCGGAGGAAAGAAGCAAGATAAAAGCAAGACTGAAAAATCTACCAATGCACGGCAGTTGGTGGAGCGAGACTCCCCTGCCGTCCAGCGCTGTATTTGCCTTTGCTTTGCCTGCTGTAATGTAATAAATTCCTATTGGAACTTTTCTTCGTGTTCATAGTCTATTACAATTTGGTGCCGTGACTCGGATCCACCTGTGAGATAGGACTTTTGGTTCTGCCTGGGGGGCGCCCCGCCGATCAGTCGGCGGCGCTGGTAGACCCGATTCCTGTCTCGGTTGGACCGACGAACCTAAATTCAAAGCATTAGGCAAAGGAGGCCGGCAGACCCTATAAACTTTGTGCACAAAGGTCCGGACGAAGACGCAAGACGCGTGAGTATCTGTGTGGAAGATTCCGTTCGGTCTGGGTCGGGTATCCTGGAGTGCTGCGAGTGTGTGTGTGAGTGAGAGGAGAACCGGCAGCTCGGATTTTCCAAGTGATTGTGGACCCTCAGTAGTGCGGTTCTCATTGCCCGAGAGGGCGTGAGCCACGAACATGGGGAAGCGAGTGATTTCCGCACCACGCTTGTGTGAGGGCACTCCAGAAGATGGGACAGGGGAAGAGCAGGCCCTCTACTCCCATAAAACTCCCCCCGGTGCCTAGAGATAGCCCACTGGGGTTCATATTAGACAATTGGAAACATTACCCTAACACAGGGGGTAAAGATAAAGCTAAAATGATCCATTATTGTGTGGTAGTATGGGGTGGAAAGGAGATTTCCCGGAATATTTTTTGGCCTATTTTTGGATCATCAGAAGATTGGGTGAGGCAAAAACTCAACTTGTGGGTAAACACTAAAATTCCTTTTAGTCAGGAAGAAAGTGAATATGCTAATGTATGGGTTACAAGACCTGGGGGTGAAGTGCTCCTGTTTCCCCTCAAAGAGGGAGGACGAAAGAAAGACAGGAGTAAAGAGGAAGAAGCCTTACTGTTCCCACCCCCTTACATACCCCCTCAGAACCCCCAGATTCCGGATGCACCTCCAATGGAGCCTCAGGAAGCAGGAAGTAATCCCGAGCCCCCCGAGGAAGTGCAGGGACCCATAACCCGAGGTCGGGCTAGACAGCATAACCTATATCCCCTAAGAGAAATGCCTGTGGGGGGAGGCCAGGGACCTCACCCAGCGATAGGGTTTGTTTCAGTACCTTTGAGTTCTGGGGATGTTCGGGAATTTAAGAGGGAGATGGGGAGCCTCCTGGAAGATCCTTTGGGGGTGGCCGAGAGACTGGACCAATTTTTGGGACCCAGTATTTATACTTGGGGCGAGTTGCAAGCCATATTGAATATTCTCTTCACGGCCGAGGAAAGAAATATGATTAGACGAGCGGGGATGCGGCTATGGGATTCGCAACATGCACAAGGACCCTTAGCAGACACCAAGTGGCCTTTGCAGGATCCCAATTGGAATCATCAGCAGCAGGATCACAGAATCAATATGCAGGATCTGAGGGAGATAATAGTACAGGGGATCCGGGAAGCGGTGCCTAGGGGGCAGAACATCAACAAAGCATTTAATGAGAGACAGAAAAAGGAGGAGACACCTACGGATTGGCTAGAACGCTTGAGAAAAAACCTGCAGATGTACTCGGGCTTAGATCCTGAGACACCGTTAGGGCAAGCACTACTAAAAACACAATTTGTGGCTAAATCGTGGGAAGATATCAGAAAGAAGTTAGAAAAATTAGATAATTGGCAAGATAGAGACCTGGATGAGCTATTGAGGGAAGCACAGAAGGTATATGTGAGGAGAGATGAAGAGAGTCACAAGAGACAAGTAAGAATGATGGTGGCAGCAGTGAGAGAAACTAGGAGAATTGATGCCCCTCCCAAAACAAGTCAAGTGGCCCAGAGAAATGGGGGAGGGGTTCCCCGGGTAGAGAAAAAGGATGGAGGCGTATGTTTCTACTGTGGAAATAAAGGACACTTTCGGAGAAACTGCAGGAAGCGGCTGAGGGATGAGAGAGTCTTCAAAGAGGACTGAAGGAGTCAGGGGCTTCATTTGCTGGGGACACGGAAACATCAGGAGCCCTTGATAAAATTAAAAATAGGTCCTCAGAAGCAGGAATTTGAGTTTTTAGTAGATACTGGAGCTGAGCGATCGACAGTCCAGGTACTACCGGAGGGATGTAAGATATCAAAAGAAACTGCTCAAGTGGTAGGGGCGAAGGGGGAGCCCTTTGAAGTCCCTGTTATTAAGAATGTACTGGTGGAATCGAGATCCAAAATGGGAATAGGGAACCTTCTGCTAGTACCAGAAGCAGATTATAATTTGTTAGGGAGAGACTTAATTATAGAAATGGGTATTAATATAGAAGTAGTAAATGAAGAAATCAAAATAAAACTCTGTCCCTTGAGGGTAGAGGATGAGGAAAAAATTAACTCAGAAGTGTGGTACACTCCTGATAGTGTAGGAAGGTTGAATATACCCCCCTTCTCGGTAATCATTAAAGATCCAGAGACACCGATAAGGGTTAAACAGTACCCCATCTCCCCAGAGGGGGATAGGTTGTTTGTAGATGGCTCATCGTGAGTAATTAATGGAAAAAGGGTCTCTGGCTATGCAATAGTTGGGGGAGAAGGACTTGCAGTTATCGAATCAGGCCCTCTAAGTGGATCTTGGTCGGCGCAGGCCTGTGAACTTTATGCTGTACTGCGGGCATTGCAGTTGTTAAAAGATAAATCAGGTACCATCTATACTGACTCAAAATATGCCTATGGGATTATACACACTTTTGGGAAAATATGGGAAGAACGGGGGTTGATAAACTCCCAGGGGAAAAAAAAAAAAAACAAAAAAACCTGGTTCACCAGGATCTAATCAGGAAACTGCTGAAGGCCTTGAGGGGACCTAGGAAAATTGCTGTTGTTCACCTGAAAGGGCATCAAGAGGGATTGGATTTTAAAAGCAGGGGAAATAATGCAGCAGATCAGGAAGCAAGAAGGGCTGCTTTGCAGACATCACAATCTACCCCCCAGAAAGATCCGAAGGCTGAAAGAAAAGAGCGTGAGACTAGCAGAGGGAATTTGCAAAAGATATATAGTTTTACTATGCAGGAAAAAGAAAAGATGAAAAGAATGGGGTTGAGAGAAGACCCAGAAGGGGAATGGCGACTTCCAGAGGATAATAGAACTGTACTGCCTAAATCCATAGCTATGGATATTATGAGGAGAATACATAGCAAAACACATTGGGGGGCACAAGCATTGGTAGATCAATTCGCCACCAAACATATGTGTATTGGGGCAGATGACTTGGCAAAGCAGGTAGTGAGGGGGTGCGTTACCTTCCTAAAGGTAAATAGGGCCAATTTAAGAAAAACCTTAATGGGGGGACGACCTACAGCATACCGGCCATTTGCTAACATCCA
The DNA here is from genome assembly GCF_015227805.2 of Hirundo rustica. Lineage (NCBI taxonomy): Eukaryota > Metazoa > Chordata > Aves > Passeriformes > Hirundinidae > Hirundo > Hirundo rustica. The sequence continues at coordinate 36,753 of NW_026690334.1, read as the reverse complement.
ACTAGACTTTACTGAGTTACCAAAGACTGAGAGGTATAAATATCTATTAGTAATAGTGGATCACCTAACCCATTATGTAGAGGCATTCCCTACGGCAAGGGCAACGGCACAAACAGTGATCAAGGCCCTATTAGAGCAGATTATTCCCAGATATGGGGTCACGGAAACCATTGACTCGGACAGAGGCCCTCACTTTACATCCAAAATAATTAAGGAAACCATGGCAATAATGGGAATACAATGGGATTATCACACCCCCTGGCACCCCCAAAGTTCGGGAAGAGTAGAAAGAATGAATGGGGAAATTAAAAAACAATTGACCAAACTCGTGATTGAGACCAAACTGTCATGGGTAAAATGCCTACCATTAGCATTGCTAATATCCGGACACAACCTAGATCGAATATGGGAATATCTCCATTTGAAATGTTGTATGGAATGCCCTACAATATAGAGGAACTGCAAGATCATCCAAAGTTGAGGGATCAAAATATGAATGTATACATTAACCAGCCTAATGAAATATAGGGAAAATCTATGGAAAAAGGGAAGGTTAGCTCAGAGACCCCCACTAGATTTGAAACTGCACCAGGTGCAACAAGGAGATTGGGTAATGATAAAGTCCTGGAAAGAAGCAACCTTGGCCCCACAATGGGAGGGCCCTTACCTTGTATTGCTTACTACAGATACTGCAGTCAGAACAGCAGAGAAGGGATCGACCCATGCTAGCAGAATTAAAGGGCCAGTGAGCAAACCGACTCCTGAGTGGCAGGTGACAAGCAATCCTGGAGACCTGAAGTTACGGATCCAGAGGAGAGATCATCAATGAATGGACACCGTGTAGAATATGCACCAGAACCACACTACACAGAGGAAAGATTAATTTGTAACTCTGATGTTAAGATAAGGTGTAGAGACCCAGAGTGCAATTGTTATCCTTTTGTTTGTTATATTTGTAAAATCTGCAGGGACAGGTGGTGGAGTCATTGTAGGCGAGGAACCCCTCCTAGAGGAATTTGCAGCCCCTGTTGGGTACTGCAGCGGAACATAACTGATTGGATTCTAGAATATAAAGTTAAATATGAGGGATTAGTAGAAGAATCAGAAGAGTGGTGGAGGATTTTTGCATTAGGGATTGAACCAAAATATTATTGTTATCACCCTAATGAACCCATCCCGTTCATAGCTGGAATTGTTGACTGCATCTGCCGCACACGCCTAAAGGGAATCCGGTGTGATACACCCCCGGTTAAATATCGGAACTGGGATTCCTATGTCAAGAGGCAACAGAGTTGCCCCCGGGGACCTCCTGAAGAATATCCCTGCTGCCGAGAAGATGGTACCCCCCGTGGCTCGAGGCAACCGAGTCGACGGGAAAGGCAGAGGGGTAAAAAGCTCTGGAGGAAAGAAACCCCAGAGTGGGACAACAAAACAATATTTGAGGAATTGCCTCAGGAATGGGAATAAGAGCAAGGACCCTGGGCAGAGAGACAGGTTGCAGTCTATGAAATGGAACAATCCTCAAATATACTCCCATTCCTATGCCCCCAATGATGCTCACCACTGACCCAGCCGATTACTTTTCTTTTGCTGATGTTATACTTGAGAGGGATTAATGCCTTAGACAATCTACCACACCAACCCTTTAAATGGTCACTATGGTGATGGGATGACAATGAGATTTTGCAAACTGTAACTACTGTAGGAGCACCCAGTTTCAGAGTAGGATTTTGTGATCTGACCAACATAGATCATTGTGGAAAAGTACTGAACCTAACGGGATTTTACATGTGCCCAAGCTCAAATCACGGTAAAGGATATTGTAATTATCCTGGGGAATATTTTTGTGGATATTGGGGCTGTGAAACAATCGCCTCTGACTGGACACCCAGGGGAGGGCATGATAAATATTTGCAAGCAGACTTTGGACCAGCAGGATGCACAAAGCCATGGAGGGGTCCTTCAGGAGAAATGACCTATATAGGGGACTGCTCGTTTGTTTATCTCAATGTCACCCAACCAGAGAAACAAGAATGGCTATTAGGTAAAAATTGGGGAGTTAGACATTGGGAACCCAGGAGAGATAGGGGGAATATCATCCAAATAAAGAAGGAACCCGCTCCCCATTCGCCAGAGATGGGGGGGGGGGTGGTGTAGGACCAAACCCAGTACTAGTAGTAAGGCAGAGCAGGACAAACACTACAAATAGCAGTGGATCGGGAGAATTAACAGTGCCTCAGGCTGATGCCCCTGAAGAAGCCTCTAAATATGGTACTCTGTGGAAAATAATGCAAGCTAGTTATGGCATTCTAAATACAACAAACCCTGATTTAACAAGAGAATGCTGGCTTTGCTATAACATCCGACCTCCTTTTTATGAAGCCATTGGGGTAACGGCTAAAGCAAGAAGAATAAATGGGACTAATCCAAAAGAATGCCTTTGGAAAAAGACTAAAGAAAGTACTCAAGGAGTAACACTCTCTCAGGTAACCGGACAGGGACGGTGTGTGGGTACTGTTCCCCCTAATAGTGAACATTTGTGTAACATCACTGTGAAAAACCCCAAGCAAAAACAAAAAGCAGATTGGTTGCTCCCAGCTTCTAATACTCGATGGGTTTGCCAGAGTATAAGAATTACTCCTTGTTTATCTTTAAAAATTTTCAATCACACCCATGACTATTGTATTCAAGTAACTATTATACCGAAAATTACTTATCATCCAAAAGATTATGTCCTTGAACAGCACACAACCCCAGAACATCACCTCATGAGAAGAGAACCTTTCACCACCCTGACTATAGCAACTCTTCTAACTGTAGGAGGAGTAGGAGCTGGAACAGGGATAACCTCATTAGTCAACCAACAGAAAGAATTTAGAGCACTAAGAATCTCTGTAGATGAAGATTTAAGTAAAATAGAAAAAGCAATTGATGGGTTAGTAAAATCAGTGAGATCACTGTCAGAAGTAGTATTACAAAATCGAAGGGGTTTAAATCTGCTGTTTTTACAACAAGGGGGCCTTTGTGTAGCTCTAAAAGAGGAATGCTGTTCGTATGCAGATCACACAGGAGTAGTAATCAATACTATGAATGAACTAAGGAAGCAGATAGAACAGCGGAAAAGAGAAAATGAAGCCCATCAAAATTGGTATGAAAATTGGTTCAACCACTCCCCTTGGTTAACCACACTGCTTTCTACTATTGCGGGGCCAGTAATTCTGGTGGCACTCGGGCTTACCTTTGGACCATGTATATTTAATAAACTGATTACTATAGTGAAAAGCCGGCTGGAAGCGGCACATCTTATGCTTCTTAGGACTAAGTATGATCAGATACCTGAAGAAGAAAATTTAGAAACTTTAGAGTTAGCTAGACAAGAACTGCAAAGATACAGTGAACAAAAATAAGTAAGAACAAGAGAAATGGGGGAATTGTGATAAACATTAACTATTTTTTGTTCACTGGAGATCAAATAACTCAAGATAACAGGAAGTTACTATGTTACTATCTAAGCTTATAGGCAAACATACCCTTGCCTATTCCTTTTTTTTTCTCTCTCTACTTGCTTAATCAGCTTTAAGTTTCAGGAATTCCAGCTTAGTTACCATATAAGGAAGAGGACAACTACAGCCTTCATCTCTGCGACCACCGAGGGACAGAAAGAGACCCTCCCAGCAACACGTCACACATACATCATCGGAGGAAAGAAGCAAGATAAAAGCAAGACTGAAAAACCTGCCAATTCACGGCAGTTGGTGGAGCGAGACTCCCCTGCCGTCCAGCGCTGTATTTGCCTTTGCTTTGTGTAATAAATGTGCTAAAGTTAATTCATGTTATCAAATTATAAAAGGTAAATGTTGAACTGTATAAAATATGAATGTTAAAGATGTGCTCAAATGAACATAAGTAAGGGTAAAATGTAGAAACCAAAATTAGAAAATTTCCTAGCTTGGGAAGCACAGGAGGGACACGAGGAAAGTATGATTGGAATTACCAGGGAGGGGGCCTTGAAACTATTGCTGCCGGGAATCCCTGAAAAGAAACAAAAAAACCACGGAAGAAGAAGATACAAGTCCGGAGACCAAGATAATCACTTCAGATGGATATCTCTACTCGTCTCCGCCGAAATTAACATATACACGACACACCCGGGCTCGGCCATCAGCTGCATTGTTCCGCCCTACCGGTCCATTCAGACTCCCGATACCGGGACTTGAATAATTAATGAAGACGCCTCGAAGAGGATAACGTCAGAATTTCGGACTTCACTCCGCGATCTAGTGTATAAAAAAGGGTGGCTGGAGACCAAAATTGTGAACTTGGGGGGATAACAAACTGGCAGAAGCTGATAACCGTGTTCACCCAGCGGCGATCCCGGGCTCGACGCTGTCCTTTTAATTGTGGCTTTCTGAGACTGATATTTTGTCTCACAATAAAATTCTAAATTTTTGATACATCGAATTTGGTCAATTTATTTATAACAGGGAGGATGGGGGGAATGTTTTTTCTGTGAGCGGCCCCCATGTGTTTGAAGCCCCACGGGTGTGGGGAGCGCTGGCGCAGCCCCGGCACGGGCGGGGCGGCCCCGGGCGGGCTGTGGGAGCCGGGAGCGGCCGCCCGGGCCCGGAGCCGCCGCCTTGGGCCAGGAGCCCTCCAGGCAGAGCTCTGTGCTCTGGGCCGAGGCCCGGGCGGCTCGGGGAGCGCTCGGCGGCCCGTGGGCCCTCGGCGCAGGCGGCTTCGTGTGGCTGGGCTCTGAGGGGAGCGGCCCGGGCCGGCCGTGGCCGTGCGGGGCCTGGCGGGGCTCGGGGGGCTGGGCCGGGCCGGGCAAAGGCTGAGGGAGAGCGGGGGAAGCGTTGGCACAGAGGCCCCGGGCTCCCCGTGCCCCCCTGGCCACGCAGCCGGGCTCGGGGGCCGCCTCGCTCAGAGCCAGCCCCGGCTGCGGGGGTCCCCGGGGGGCCCTGGGGAGGGGGCGGCGGGGGCTGACAGAGCTCTGTGCCCGGGGCTGGGCACGGCTGGCGAGGGAGCACAGGATGCAGGTTCCCCCCATGCTGGGTCTGCCTCTGCCCGGCTCAGGGGCTGCATTGTCAGCTCAGAGCCACCTGTGCATTGCCCGGTACCAGCAGGGCTGGGAGGGAAACCCAGGATTGGGGGAATCAGAAACAGACAGTACAAGAGCTGGGGGTGTTCCAGAAGCCTGGAAATGTTGGGGGCGTGGACAAGGGGGACCCATGGATACCCCAGGCCCCTGAAAGAGGGACCCCGGACAGTGCTGACCCCTGAGACACCTGTGATGCCAAACTGGTGATCCCAGAGAAGAGGAACGTCCTGGATTTCCAGGAGCCACAGCAGCCCACAGAGGGGGAACACCAATACAAACTAGACTCACAGCAACCCAGGCGGGGGGACCTCTAGGACCCCAAAGGGGAGGGACCAGAGAGAGGAAACTCATGGTTGGGTGTTTTTGCTGAATCTTGCTCATTAGTGTATGTTGATGGATTGAATTTTGGTGTTTTGGATGTTTTTATGGGCACCAGATGCCTGGTGACTTCAAGGGACGGACTTGGGCAGGAGGGACCCCCTAACCCAATGTGCCCATACACTGTATTTTTCCCCAAACCAGGATCTCACATTCCCAAACCTTGGCCAGATGGAGAAGAAGGCTGTGAGGAAGAGGAAGATGCCACGGAACAGCCAGGCATGTGAGGAGGAAGTCAGTGCCCCTTTCCCCCTCTCTCCTGCTCCATCTCCCAGCCCAGCATGGCCCCCGGCTGCAGGACAACCCCACTGCCAATGCCGTCCTGCCAGGGATGTGTTGGGAGAATCTCCTTCCCCTTCCCTGTGGCATGGAGGCAAATCCCATCCTGTCCTTGTCCTTCCTCCTCCAGACAAGGAGCTAAGGGTGGAGACCAGGGAGAACAAATCCCCGCAGCAGAACCTCGTGGAAGAGGTTTTGAGCAGCTCCACGGTGCAGGAATCCAAAAGGGAGGAAAAGCTCCGGAGATCCTGCAGGAGGAAAGACTCCAAACCCATCCCAGCGTGCTCTGAGGAGGAAAGACCCACCCTGTGCCAGGAAGGTGGACAGAGCTTCAGCTGGGGCTCTGAACTGGTGGTCCCTGAACAGCCTCATGATGGGGAGAAGCCCCACAAGTGCTTGGAGTGTGGGAAGAGCTTCCGCTGGAACTCCCTCCTGATCAGACACCAGTGGATCCACACTGGGGAGAGGCCCTACGAGTGTCCTGAGTGTAGGAAGAGGTTTCAGACCAGCTCCAATCTCCTCAAACACCAGCGGATTCACACAGAGGAGAGGCCCTTCCGCTGCCCCGACTGCAGGAAGGGCTTCAACCGCAACTCCCACCTCATCAGGCACCGGCTCATCCACACTGGGGAGAGGCCCTACGAGTGTCCCCAGTGTGGGAAGAGCTTCTCACACAGCTCTACCTTGACCCAACGCCAACGGAGGCACCGGTAAGTGAAGCCCTGTGAGGTCCCGACTGTGGGAAGAGCTTCCTGCACTGCTCCAACTCCATCCTCGTCAGAGGACCCAGGTTGGGCAGAGCCCTGGTGACCTACATTCCCAGTGGTCCAGATTGGGAGGACACCTGGCTGATGGTCTTCATGTCCTCCTGGATCCCCACAGGCACCTGGATGAATGCAGGGGCAGGAACATCCATCGGGACTCTGTTTGACATTGAAAATTAATGGGGAATAGCTGAGTTGACTTTACAGCCCAAAAAAATCTCTCATGAGCTCTGCCCAGTTTTTAGATCTGGTGGCATCAATCAACACAAGATGATCTTGGAGATCTTTTCCTACCTGAATAATTCCCATGTTTATCCCATCAGAGCACCCAAATTAGAGGTAAAAATAAAGAAATGAAACAAAGAGATCTACGTCTGTGTCATTTTCCTGGGATTTGAGTGTGAATTTTGGGTTCACGAAATATTCAGGAGAATTTAGGTGTTCTGGGACCACCCAAGCCAAGGGACGTGGCCATGATCTCGTAGTTGTTGAAGCAGAACGTGTCCACCTGAGCCCGTCTGTTCTCCAGGCATTCTGGTTGTCTGTCCCAGTCCCAGGCCTGGGTCTCCCCATCTGGGGTGTTCCTACCAAAGTGCCCAAATCTCTGCTGAAGTGTCTGAGCTGCTCCTGGCTGTGGATGTTCCTGCCCACCAACCTCTCCTGGTCAGTGCCATGGGGGGCTGGGAGGGGTTTTAGGGACTCCTGGGGGCACTGAGAGAGGCTTTTGTGGCTCTTGGGGGCATTTGTGGTTCTGGGAGGGGGCTTGGGGGCCTTCTGGAGGGGTTGTTGAGGAAGTGTTGGGGTCCTGGCAGGGCTGTGTGGCTTGGAGAGAATTTGGGTGGGTCTTGGGGGAGATGGGAAGGGGGTTCTCTGGTTAATCGGAGCATTTATGTTTTTGGGAGTGGTTGGGGGTGTCCTGAGCAGGAGCTGTGGGTTGGTTTAAGGGGTCTGGGAGTGGCTGTGGGCCTGGGAAAGCATTTTGGGGCAGTTGTGACTCCCCCACGTCCCCAAAGCTCACACCAGACCCTGCCCCAAAGATGCTGCTGTGGTTTGGGGGCTCCATGTTGGGGTTCATCCTCCTGGTGCTGCAGGAGAAGGTGAGGGGGGCTCCCCAGGGGCTGTGTGTGTCCCCCCAGAGTGTGTGTGACCCACCCATCCCAGTGTCTCCCCCTTTTCCCTCCCCACAGGGCTCCTGCCCCAGCTCCTGCTGACCCCAGGAAGGAATTTGTGGAGGGGGCAGAGGGGGTGCGCAGCCCCCGCCGGGGGATGACCCCACTCCAGCCCCTTTGTTTAGCACCAAGCTGGGCTTGGGGCCGCAGGAGGAAGAGGCCGAGGGGAAGCAGATCCTGCAGGTGGGACAGGGCTTGGGGTCAGGGCAAGGTCCTGCCCTGCACACCTGGCTCAGGTGTGACCCTGCCCCGGGAAGGGAGCAGGACATTCCCATCCCCACAGATCAGGGCTGGGAGCAGCACTTGGAGCACAGACATGGAAATACTGGGAGTGTCTGGGACCACACTGAGGGGCTACTGGGAGACACTGGGGACAACTGGGAATGATGGGTGCATGCAGGGGGCAACTGGGTTGTACTGGGAATGAGTGAGATCATGTTGGGGGCTACTGGAACCATACTGGGGACTGTGGGGTGACTGGGAATGAGCATGTTGGGGATAATTGGTATGTACTGGGAGTGTCTGCAACAATACTGGAGGGGACAACACTGGGAACAACTGGGGACAACTGGGAGCAACGAGGGTTGCCTGTGTCTGTACAGGGGGCCACTGAGATCATACTGGTAGTGACTGAGACTATACTAGGGGCAACTGAGTGCAACTGGGAACATACTGGTTGGAACTTGGATGAAACTGAGAGAGACTGGAATCATATGGAGAGTGACCAGGAGCATGCTGAGGGCAGTTAGGATCATGCTGGGGTCAACTGGGATGTACTGATAGAGACTGAGAGTCACTGGGACCATACTGGAAGTGACTGGAACCATGGCAATGGCCTGGGCTGGGTGCTGTGGGGCCTCAGGGTGCATAGGGAGCTCTGTGACACTGTGGGGCCTGCTGCTGGAACCAAGGGGACATTGTGACACTCTGTGCCCTGCCCTGCCTGTGGGGTGTTCCAGGAGCCCCGGGGTGCCCAGTGCAGCAGAGCAGAGCCCCTGGCTCAGCAGGCAGCAGCTCCCGGGGACAGCCTGGGTGGGTGGCAGGGGATGCCCAGGGAGAAGAGGAAGCCCAAGGCCCAGCGCCCCAAGGGCGGCACCAGCTGAGGGACGGGGCAGGAGGGAGAGGCCGCTGCTGGGACGATGCCGGGGCTCCCCAGCACTGTGCCAAGGCAGTGCCTCCATCCTACGCCACCTCCTCCTCCCCCTCCTCCTCTTCCTGCTGCTCCCGCTGTGCCCGCAGCTGCAGCAGCGGCAGCCTCAGGGCAGCCAGGGCCGGGCCTGGTCCCTCCATGGGGACAGGGACAGGCCGGCACGGCCCCGCAGCCCCTGAGCTCCAGCAGCAGCAGCGGGAGCCTTGGCGGCCTGGCCCAGGGGCCCTGGCAGGGACAAGGCCGCAGTGGGGCAGGTGCTGTCCTGGCCGGCCCTGGCAGCCACAGCCCCAGCCAGCCCTGCCCGGAGCTCGGCAGTACAGGGGCACTGCCCAGCCCTTCACCCGCCCCACACCCTCTGTGGCCAGCAGCAGCCCAGACACAGAGCCTGCGGCCACGGGCACATCCAGCTGCTCCTCAAGGTGCCAAGCAGAGCACACAGACGCACCCGGCACAAGAGAAGCCACATTCAGCTGCTGCTGAGTCGCCACAGCGGGGCTGCCCCTGTGCTCCTGCAGGCCTGCACAGCTCCCTCTTTCCTGGCACAAAATCCCCTGGGGCAGCTTCCCTGGAGACCTCTGGGGCTGCTACCCAGGATCTCAGCTCATTTTTGAAGGCTGGAAAAGATCCCAGGTGATGCCTGGAAGGCATCTCAGGAAGATCCTGGAAGATGCAGGTTTGCTGCAAAAGCAAAAATGGATCAAAGTCAGCTTCCCTGGAGCAATCTGGGCCTTCTTTACATTTTTGTCATCCTGAAACTGGAGGTCAAGACACCACGACATTCCAGTTCAGGCTTTTCAGGAAAAGGAGGCCTGGGGGTGAGGTGCCCCCAGACTGGCTGGAAATGGGGGTCCGTGGGTACCCGGGCTGACGGGAACAGGGGATGCAGGGGCTGGGAGAGGAAGATACCCGGGAAAGGGGGTGCAGGGGGTGTCAGTGCAGGATAAGGGGGTGCAGGGAGTCCTGGAGCTGTGGAAGGAGATGCGGGGGTGTCCCAGTGTCCAGGAATGGGGATTCCAGGGGGTGCAAGGGAGGCTCCCCAAATCCCCTCCCAGGGGGGAGCAGGAGCTGGGTCAGGAGCTGTGGGGAGAGAAAAGGGGGTGAGCCCGGCATGGGGGGACATGGGGGAGTCCCGTGTGCTCCGGGGGGGGGACACGACCCCTGGGGACCCCCCTCACCTTCTCCCGCAGTGGAGGCCGAGCCCCAGCCCAGGCAGACGAAGCCCAACATGAAGCCCCCGAGCACTGGCAGCATCTTGGGGGGGCATCTGGCAGCAGAGGTGGGAGGGGCAGGATCCAGGAAAGGGCGACGGCTGCTGAGAAGGCACTGGGATGGACTGGGACAGGCTGGGATGCACTGGGACACGGGCAGACACCGGGATACACCTGGCCCAGGACTGGCACCCACTGGGAGCAGGATCAGACCACACTGGGAGCCAGCAGGACCAGAACTGGGGAACAGGGATCATCGTGGGACCATCTGGGATATGTTGGGATTAGACTGAGAGTGACTGGGATCATACAGGTGGAAAGTGGAACCTTACTGGGACAAGTGGATGTGACTGGTTATGATTATGAGTATGCTGACAGTAACTGGGATATACTGGGAGGGTCAGTAATCATACTGGGGGTTACTGGGAACACACTGAGAGCAACCGGGAGTGACTGGGTGTGCTGGCTTGATAGCAAAACCATCAAGAGACTCCAAGTCAGAAAAACAATTTAATTGGAGAGGAAAAAAAAAAGGTGAAATGTATCCAAATCAGAAAAACAATTTAATAGGAGTGAAAAAAAAAAGTTATATGAAATGAAATGAAATGAACCAAAACAAATGCAATAGTACAAAAGATCACTGACAGAGTCAGAATACAATCTGATTCCCTGTGGTGGTGGTAGCAGTCCAGATGAAGTGGTCTGGTTGAAGCAGTGATCCCCTAGAAAGGTCTGGTAGCTCTTGTCCTCTGGGAATGCAGTGGGTAAGGCTGCCTGTGCTTTCCCAAATCCCAGATTCTATCCAGGTGGGAATGCTTGGCTCCTTCCCCTGGGCGGAGCATCTCACAATGGGCTGATATCATTTTATCAGTCTTGCAATGGGTCCTTGATTGCCCATTAAACAGAGATAGCTCCTGGAGGGAGTGTGGTGGTTTTAGGCAGATTTTGGGAGAAACCCTCTCACGGGGCCCCCCTCTCTTCTTCTAACTGGTTCGGGAAAAAAGATTTCTTCAGAGAGAAGTGGAAAAAACCTGTTTATTAAACAGGCAAAGCACTCTCAGCACAATACCTGATGACAAGAGCTTCGTGCCGCTTACGGAGGGATAACAAACTTAAAGAAAGTCTCTTTGAGGGTCGTTACTGTGCTCTACCGCTCCGTCTCTGCTGACGCTGGGAGAAAAGGAGATGTGCAGGGCTGATCTTGGTGGGGTGGGTCCCCTGTGGAGGCCCCCGGTGCTTCCCCAGGTCTTTAGTCTGGAGAGGTTGGAACAGTTCTGAGGAGAGGACAAAAAAAAGCAAAAAGGAAGGAAAAAAGGACAAAAAAAGAAAAAGAAAAAAAGCAAAAAGCTTCAGCTATTCTACAGCGTCTAACTACGCTAGCACTAAACTAACTAACTGCTGGGCAAAAAAAACAACAGAGCTTCTTTCGTCTTGCCGTGTTCCAGCTCCCCCGCTTCAAGGTCACTCCGATGAGCAGAGTTTTCCTGGGGAAAAACAAACCGCGCTTGCCCGCCCCCTGCACCCAACAGACGATTGGGGATACACAGTCACCCCATGACATCTTCCACCCCTTATCCCCATATCGTTGACTTACAGACAGAACCAATATATATTCCACATAAAACTTCCATTCATTCTCCCCACAGAAAAAAAAAGAATACAAGCAATACCCTCTCACTTACACATTTCCTTCTATTTCATTCTGCGTGGTTTAATGTACAGACAATGGCAATAACATTTAGCAGACAGTGATGTTTGTAAATGATTCTTACCTAACAATCAGATCTTTCTGAGGTACACATTGTGTTGTTCTATCTTTTTGCATTATCTACTATGTGCAACTTGGTCTTTGAGCAAAGACAACTTTACGAATGGGTTTGTCTGAACTTGAGGCAGACTTGATCCACACTGTCTTCCTTAACAGACTTCTGGCATGCACTACTGGGACTTTATCTCTATCTATTGTATGCAGAGGCTCAGCCTGCGCAGGGCCTGCTCGGTTGGTGGAGCTTCAGGTGTTGACTAATTAGGTGGCTTTTGCTAAATGCTGCTCTCAATTCTTGAAAGATTCCTCACTTAATGCTTTCAATTGGGTTTTTAACAATGCATTGTGCTTCTCTACTTTGCTTGCAGCGGGTGCATGGTAGGGAATATGGTACACTTACTTAATGCTACGTTCTCTAGCCTAGGTGTTTATAAGGCTGTTCTTGAAATGAGTCTTGTTGTCTGACTCAATTTTTTCGGGGGTACCATGCCTCTACAGGACTTGCTTTTTAAGGCTTAGGATGGTGTTCCGGGCAGTAGCATGGGGCACAGGGTAGGTCTCTAGCCACCCCGTGGTGGCTTCCACTATTGTGAGCACCTAGCGCTTGCCTTGGCGGGTTTGGGGAAGGGTGATGTAGTCAATTTGCCAGGCTTCTCTATACTTATACTTGGACTATCGCTCACTATACTACAGGGGCTTTACTCGCTTGGCCTGCTTGATGGCAGCACACGTCTCACAGTCATGGATAACCTGAGAAATACTGTCTATGGTTAGATCTACCCCTCGGTCTTGGGCTTACTTATAGGTGGCATCTCTGCTCTGATGGCTTGAGGCATCATGGGCCTATTGAGCTAGGAACAACTCTCTCTTGTGTTCCTAATCTAAATCAATTTTTGAGACTTCTATTTTTGCTGCCTGATTTACCTGCTTGTTGTTTTGATGTTTTTTATTAGCTCTACTCTTGGGGATGTGGGCATTTACGTGGCGAACTTTTACAGGTAGTCTCTCTACCCTGGTAGCAATGTCTTTCTACTCTTTAGCAGCTTAAATTGGTTTCTTTCCACGCTGCTAATTAGTCTTTTTCCACTTCCTCAGCCATCCCCACAGAGCATTGGCTACTATCTATGAATCGGTATAGAGGTAGAGCTTCGGCTACCTTTCTCTTTTAGCAATATTTAAGGCCAATTGAACAGCTTTGAGTTTTGTAAGTTGACTTGATCTACCTTCTCTTTCAGTGGCTTCAGCAACCTGTCGTGTGGGGCTCCACACGGCTGCTTTCTACTTACGGTTCATCCCTACAATACGACAGGAACTGTCAGTGAAAAGGGCATAATGCGTCTCTTTTGCTGGCAATTGGTTGTATGGTGGAGCCTCTTCAGCTTGTGTCATTTGCTCTTGTTCTTTATCTGTGAGGCTAAAGTTTTTACCCTCAGGCCAATTGGTAATTATTTCTAAAATCTCAGGGCGATTCAGTTTACCTATACAGGCGCGCTGCGTAATAAGAGCAATCTACTTGCTCTATGTGGCATCAGTGGCATGATGGGTGGAGGGAACCTCCCTTTTGAACATCTACTTTAGCACAGGCAGTCGAGGTGCCAGGAGGAGTTGCGTCTCTGTACTAATTACTTTCGAAGCGGCTTGAACTCCTTTATAGGCTGCTAAGATTTCTTTTTTAGTTGGGGTGTAATTGGCTTCAGACTTTCTGTAGCTTCGGCTCCAGAATCCCAGGGGTTGGCCTTGAGTCTCCCTAGGCACTTTCTGCTAAAGGCTCTAGGACAGGCCATTGCTCCTGGCTGCTGAGTAGAGCACGTTCTTTACATCTGGTCCTGTCCTGACTGGGCTAAGGGCTACTGCATGAGCGATCTTCTGCTTGATTTGGGCAAAAGCTTGCTGCTGCTTAGGGCCTTAGTGGAGATTATTTTTTTTGCGGGTGACTAGGTAGAGAGGGCTCACAATCTGACTATACTCGGGAATATGCATCCTCTAGAAACTTATAGCACTTAGGAAAGCTTGCGTCTCTTTCTTATTGGTTGGTGGGGACATTGCTGTAATTTTGTTGATGACTCTAGTGGGAATTTGCTGCCGTCTATTTTGCTACTTTATTCTCAGGAACTGGATCTTATGAGCTGGTCCCTTAACTTTATTCTTCTTGATAGCGAAACTAGCTTTTAGGAGGATTTGGATGATTTTCTTTCCTTTCTCAAACACTTCTGCTGCTGTGTTCCCCCACACAATGATGTCATCGATGTACTGTAGATGTTCTGGAGCCTCACTTTTTTTAGTGCAGCTTGGATTAGTCTATGGCAGATGGTGGGGCTGTGTTTCTACTCCTGGGGCAGTCGGTTTTAGGTGTACTGCACGCTTCTTCAGGTGAAAGCAAACTGAGGCCTGCATTTTGCAGCTAGAGGAATGGAGAAAAAGGCATTAGCAATGTCAATTGTGGCGTACTACTTTGCTGCTTTGGACTCCAGCTCGTACTGGAGTTTTAGCATGTCTGGCACAGCAGCGCTTAATGGTGGAGTTACTTTGTTTAAGGCACGGTAGTCTACAGTCAATCTCCATTCTCCGTCAGGCTTGCGCACAGGCCAGATGGGGCTGTTGAAGGGTGAGTGGGTTTTGCTGACTACCCTTTGGCTCTCTAGCTCACGGATTATCTTGTGGATGGGGATCACAGCATCTTGAGTTGTTTTATACTGTCGGCGATGCACTATTGAAGTGGCAATTGGCACTTGTTGCTCTTCTACCTTTAGAAGACCTACAGCAGATGGGTTCTCTGATAGTCTAGGCAAGGTATTCAACTGCTTAACACCCTCTGTCTCTACAGCTGCTATCCCGAATGCCCACCTAAATTTCTTTGGGTCTTTGAAATACTTATTTCGGAGGAAGTCTATGCTCAAAATGCATGGAGCTTCTGGGCTAGTCACAATAGGGTGTCTCTTCTACTCATTTCTAGTCAGGCTCACATCAGCCTCTACTAAAGTAAACTCTTGTGAACCCCTTGTCACCTCAGCAATGGAAACAGATTCTTCCCCCACATGTCTTGATGGAAGTAATGTGCACTGCGCACTAGTATTAACTAAGGCTTCGTATTTTTGTGGTTCTGATGTGCCAGGCCAACGAATCCACACAGTCTAAAATACACGGTTTTCCCTAGCCTCTACTTGGCTAGAGGCAGGGCCCCTCTAAGCCTGGTTATCCTTCTTTCCTTGAGCATATGTCTTAGAGGTTCTTTTAAGGGGGTTGGACATGTCATTGTCATCATACTTGGCAGTTCGGCTACGGGCAACTGGAGCCGCTTTCCTTTTGGTGGAACTTCCTCTTTGAGTCTTGACTTTTTTCAATTCACGCACCCGTTGTGCTAGGGCAGCCGTAGATTTTCCATCCTATCTGTTCATATTTTCTCTACAGTCCCGCAGGAAGAACTACAGCTCAGCACGTGGAGTGTATCCTCTCTCCCTAGCCGGGGAGCGTCTACGTTGGCTACTAGAACCTTTGATCTGCACTGCTGAGATTTGGAGAAGGTCTTTTCTAATCTCTTCTTTGAGTTTTTTATGGTTCTCATTTATCTTATCTTCTAGTTTCTGTAGACGTGTTTTTACAGCTGCGATTTTGGCATGTGTTGGGCCATGCACAGCATCTGCATATGCTCGGAGCTTCTTTGCCATATTAAGCACTGTCTCCTCCATGTCCTCCCGCTTCATTACTGCTAAAGCAGAAGCGTATTCTAATGGCCTGAGTCGTATAAGTTTTCGCCACATCACAGATGTACATGATACTAAGTCTGGGTTCTTAGTGTTTATATCATCTGAGAAAACTATCTCTGCCACTGCCATTTCTCTTAAGCGTTGAATCTCTTGTTTTATGGTCTTTTATGGGGTTTGCTGCATATAGAGATCATCTGCACACAAGTATCTTTCTGCTACACTTCTTAGGACCTGTATCCAGAGACTGCAAGGACTAGCCTCTCTCATCATCTCTTGGTCGATGACTGGATCATGTGACAGGGATCTCAGATGCCTCGCTTCAGTGCCATCTAGAATTGTAGCCTCGCCTGCAGCATCCTAAAGACGGACTAACTAACTAATTATAGATTCATCAGGTTGTCGCTGGTAATCTTTTCTTAGGCCTCGAAGGTCCTTTAGGGAAAAGGAATCAATATTTGCTTCTGATCTTGTGCTAGAAGCTTTGGCTTCTGATTTTGGTGAAGGTCTTTTTCTTGGGTCATCATCGTCCACTGGTCGATCGGTTTTGACTGTGTGCTTTTTTGCCGGAGCAACTGCCAGGGGCTTTGGCTTACTGTCTGCTTTAGCTGCTAACTCAGGTTTAGGTTTTAGTCTAGCTGCTGGCTTTATAACTGGGGTGTTGACTGTAGCTTGAGTGACTGGGGTAGCTGTTGATTTGTATCCCTTCCCCCCTGCTTCTGTCTGCTGCTCTACAGTCTTTAGCAATGTGCGATAAGCATATGCCAGGGCTTAGCTTACTGCAGCCATCTTCTCCCCCTTAGAGCCATCATGGTACCTCTCTTTCAGGTATTTTCCTAACTCCACTGGATTCTGAATTTGTTCTCGTGGAAAATCTTAGACTACAGGGTCAGAGAATTCTTTGAGGAGTTGGCCTATATCCTCTCATTCTCTACACTACTCAGGATTTCCTCTGCCTGGGTCAGGAGTTTTATTAGCCCTTCTAGAAATCTCAGCCCATATTTTAGAGAAGCTGCAGACTGTATAGAGGAGGCTTACCAGATGACATACTAGAAAGATGGTCTCTTTAACACTTAGGGGAAACTCAACATTTTTTAGCAATGATTTAATTGATTCAGAGGAGAAGAAGGAAACGAAAGACTGCAACGCTTCATCTTCTGCTCCTCTTCTCACAAACAGGGTGAATAACTATAACTATGACTCATACATAGTAGGAAAAGATCTTAGCACCTTTATAAACTTCCTACAAATGATTATGATTAAACTAAGGCTAATAGCTACTCTAATCTGTGTCCCTCTGCTGTAAAAACTGCGTATTAGTGACAATATTGGGGCTATTTCTGGATATGCAAATAAACCTAAGGACTACAAAGGTATTAAGACCTCAAAGAAGCTTAAGGATCCAAAACATAGTAAGGCCTCCATCTCAAGAGACATGAGGTCAAACAGCATAATTACTGACTGCTAAATATTAATTAGTACAGGGTTTTTCTACTCTCTCGTGCCCCACGTTCGGCGCCAATAAGTTTGTGGTGGTTTTAGGCAAATTTTGGGAGAAACCCTCTCACGGGGCCCCCCTCCCCTCTTCTAACTGGTTCGGGAAAAAAGATTTCCTCAGAGAGAAGTGGAAAAAACCTGTTTATTAAACAGGCAAAGCACTCTCAGCACAATACCCGATGACAAGAGCTTCGTGCCGCTTACGGAGGGATAACAAACTTAAAGAAAGTCTCTTTGAGGGTCGTCACTGTGCTCCACCGCTCCGTCTCTGCTGACGCTGGGAGAAAAGGAGATGTGCAGGGCTGATCTTGGTGGGGTGGGTCCCCTGTGGAGGCCCCCGGTGCTTCCCCAGGTCTTTAGTCTGGAGAGGTTGGAACAGTTCCGAGGAGAGGGCAAAAAAAAGCAAAAAGGAAGGAAAAAAAAGACAAAAAAAGAAAAAGAAAAAAAAAGCAAAAAGCTTCAGCTATTCTACAGCGTCTAACTACGCTAGCACTAAACTAACTAACTGCTGGGCAAAAAAAACAACAGAGCTTCTTTTGTCTTGCCGTGTTTCAGCTCCCCCGCTTTAAGGTCACTCTGATGAGCAGGGTTTTTCTGGGGAAAAACAAACCGCGCTTGCCCTCCCCCCTGCACCCAACAGACGATTGGGGATACACAGTCACCCCATGACAGGGAGTTATCTAGGAGTCATGCAGCAGGGCATTGATGGGCCATGAACAGAAGATAGTCTGGAGGAAGGGGACAAGTGAAACACTGCCCAACCTAGTTTTAACAGCTCATGTAGATGGTGATAGAATACATACTTTGGGCACATCTTACACTGTAACCTTGGACAAGATAGAAACAATATATCCTTACCTGCTAAAAATCATTCTAATTTCTGTATCTACAATTTTGTTAAGATTGTCAGGTACAACTTTTTATATTTAGCGTCAGTCAGTTATATCCCACCAGTTAATCAAGTCTAATTATAAAACCTATCACTAATTGTTAGCCCAGCTTATTAGAAAAAAACTAACCCTAGTAAAGCAATTAATAAAGCATGAAGATTTGAACAAAATTGTAAAACAAATTCAAGAAAAACAGACAAAATACTTTAGTAACTGTCCAACATGATACAAAAGAAATAAGGAGAGTTCTACAAAAAGTAAAGCAAGACACAAGCCACAACTCTTGTTGGATGCACTCCTTAGATTGTCACCAAATGCAACTAGAGTCTTAAACACCCTATGTCCCCCCATCATTATTTTGCTGATATTATTTAGTATAAATTTAGTAATGTCTATTGTAGTACTCATATAGAACTAGCGGATGTTAAAGTGAGTTGCAATTTTAACCTCATTATCTAAAACACCTAGGATAATGTTAAAAGAGAATTATTAAGATAGCGAGTTAAACCTAGAGCGAAACCCCAGTAGCAGTAAAAGAATTTACTAGATCGATAGAAAAGGGAGGGCATGAGACAGAGCCTTGAAAATTAGTGCTAATCTTTATAGTAAACTTAAGAGCATATCCTGTATTTTAGAATGTATTGTACATTTTAGAAGGCCTTTAGTGAATATCAAGTGCTGTGCCTGTTTACATATTTTAAAGCAGTACAAACATTCAGGACCCCTCAGTGATAACAAGAAAGACTAATCTAAACATAACAAGATAACAAAGCAAAAAATGCAAAGAAAGAGAAAAACACAGACTCACTAAAAACTGATGTCTTGCCTTGAAAAAAATGCCAAAAGGACCAAAACACACACAAGAAAAATAAAGCTGAAGAGTTCACTGAAGAAGACTCCATTTCTTTCATCTTCTAGAGACCCTCGGAGACCGCCATGATGAACTAAGCATGCCCAAGAGGATGTACCAAGAGGAGTTAATTACCATACAAAGTGAGGATGAGGGAGGCCAGAGAATAAATATGTATAAGGCAGATTGTGCAATGCCATGCATGTGTAAGATCTCAAAGCATAATAAGAGAGGCAAGCTCTCTAGTGTTCATGCATGTCTTTAGTGAAGTTAATCCCCATGCACCTCAATGTCTATTAAAAATACGTACTACTCTAACAACTGTTGTTATAAGGTTCTTTTCTGCCTTGTTTCAGGGGAGATATTGGGAGTTTGCAGGACTCCAAAGCCGAGCTGCAGATGCCCCTCAGGGGGACATCGGGGGGTCCTTGAGGGGTGTTTTTGGGGGTCCCAGTGGCAGTGGTGGCAGAGCCGTGGCAGGGGGCGGGCGGATGTGGGTGCCCACACAGGGGGGTTGGGCTTCCCCGGCCAGGCCCTGCAGGCTCTGCCGGTGCCATGTGGAGACCACACGGGACTGGTGGGGGGCAGTGACACCAGGTTTGGGGCGCCTCAGGAAAGCTGCAGTTTCCCTAAGTGGGACCCCTGAGAGAGGAGACCCCCAGAACCCCAAAGCGGGGACCCCAAGAGTGGAGGACACCTGGGATTGCTGAGACCCCAGCGCGGGGTGCTAGGGCTGGAGGGGCAGGATGATGGGTGATTTATTAAAATATGGATATTGATCTAATATCAATACCCACTGTGACGGACAAAAGACTCTCTAACAGGTTAGAGTTAGAAAGTGGAGGTTTAATGCAATGCCGGGCAGCTGCATGGGATCGCTCCCTAATATGTACTGCAAAGTTACAAGTGATTACAGACTCTATTTATTTACATAAGTGTTGAATAACCCAAATACTAATACATATTCATAACACTAATGCCTGGCATCCTCTGCTTCATTTATAATTAGATAAAAGGCCATTAAGCATGCGTAGTTTGTTCTTTGAATTAGGTCAGTGGTCTCTTTTATGGGGAGGGTTCGTAAAAAGAGGAACCAAGGAGAGTCTTCTTCATTCTAAACTTTCTACCTTTTCAATGGATAACAAGACAAATGGAACCTGGTATAACTCCAGTTTCCTGTTTCCATGACTGTTGAATGGGCTTCTGGATGTTAGAAGATTTACAGTTGTCTGTGTTCTTAGGTCTATTTACGAGTTTCTTCTGTTTCTCATTATAAACACAGCTAAACAAATACAAAAAATACAAACAATTAGTTATTTAGATCTGGGATTATTATTTTAGATCCACTTCCTTTCAACTAATCATTGACTCCTAATTATTTCCAGCACAGCCTATCTATCTATCTATCTATCTACTTTAACTAATTCAGGCAAAGCTTATCTTTAGCTAAAACCTTAACTTTTCTAAAACCCTGAATTCCTTTGAAGTTCATATCTCACTGAAAAGGGGTTCAGTGGTCCTGGTGCCAGAAGAGGCTTCTCCCAGCATCAGCCTAGTTGCCCCCACCCTGTGCGCTTTCAGTTTTGTCAGCACTCCCAGTATGAGCCCAGTCACTGCCAGTCATTCCCCATTATGATGTGGTTTGCCCCAGCATGGTCCCAGTTGCTCCCAGTTGCTCCCACTTTCCTCCCATGTGTTCCCGGTTCTCCCAGTTGCCCCTAGTATAGTCCCAGTCACTCCACAGATCATCCCAGTCCCTCCCTGCATGCTCCCAGTCCTGCCCAGTCACCCACAATGTAGACCAGCCACTCCAAACTTCTCACGGTAGTTTCCCAGTGTGGTCCCACTTCTCCCCAGTGTGCTAGTTTGAAAACAAACCAACTGGAGATCCAAGTAAAAACTGTTCCATGACCCATTTCTCATAATTCCAGGGCGATATCTTTGGTTAAAGGCCCAGCTGTTAACACCAAATGGGGCAGTGTTCTTTATCTCTTCCATGACCCATCCTCCCTCCAGGGAGATAGCTTCTGTTAATGGGCCATTGAGTCTCACTGCATGACTGATAAAATTACATCATCCCATTGTGAGATGCTCCACCCAGAGGGAGGAGCCAAGCATTCCTACCTGGATATAATCTGAGATTTAAAGCACCAGAAGCAGCCTGGTTTCTACTGGATTCCCAGAGGAAGACCAGACCCATCTACACCACCTCTGGACCTTCAGAGGAAAACTACACCCTTCTACAAGATCATTGCTTCAACAAAACCACACCTGTCACTCCAGGAGGACTGCAGCCACGATTTGATTGGACTGCTAGCAACACGCTGAATAACTGGGTGTCAGGTTGGATTCTGACTCTATCAGCATTTTTTAATTTTACTACTGTATTTTTAGTTTAATTTCTAATTTTTTAGGTTAGGCTGCGAGGAAGATGCTCCAGGACAGC